>NC_133329.1:175044908-175179908 GCF_042186555.1 Aquarana catesbeiana | reverse complement strand
AACCAGGAGCATTGTCTTAAGGGTCAGGAATCTTAAAGAGGTCTCTTCTAGTGACTCCAATGGTGACTTAGTGAGTCCCTGAAGAACCAAAGATAAATCCCACTTGGGAAAAATAAGAGGCCTAGGCCTAGTTTTTGCCATAGCCTTAAAAAAATAAATAAATAAAATAAAATAAAAAATCTGACTGACTATCAAGGGTTCCCTTGACAGTCTTTTCCAGAAAAACTGAATGCAGCTACCTGCATCTTGAGGGTACTTGCTGCTAAACCTTTCTCTATTTCTTCCTGGAAAAATTCTAAAACTGAAATAGTGTTAATGAAATTAAAGTTCTAGCTGGAACACCAGGAATTGTAACACTTCCAGACTTTGAAATAAATCGCCCTGGTAACGTTCTTTCTACGTGCTAGAAGGGTGTTAAGCTTTTCTGATAGTCCCCTTTTCCTTAGAATTTCTTCCTCAGAAACCAGGCGGTTAGATTGAGGTATGCTGGATCTGGATGAAGAATTTGACCTTGTTTCAGAAGGTCTTACCTGATCGGTAATCTCCAGGGAGGTTTTGCTGAGAGATTCATTAGGGTTGAAAACCAGGGTCTCTTTGGCCAATTGGGAGCAATTACGATTAGATCCATGGACTCTGTTCTGAATTTTGCTAACACTCTTGCTATTAACTGAAACGGGGGGGAGCGCAAGACAGGGGGAAGTCCAATTTTTGAGTTAATGCGCCCACACCGAGTGCTTGATCCTGTCTCTGGAGAGAGAAGAAAGCCAATGTTTTTGCATTTATTTGGTTTGCAAAGAGGTCCACCTGAGGAAGACCCCAACTTTCGGTGAGCATCTGAAATATCTCTTGGTTTAATGACCATTCCACTTCCCTTCTGCTGAGAAAGTGTGCTAGGGTGTTTTCTGTGCCTTTCAGATGGACTGCGGACAGTGAGGCCAGACTGTCTTCCACCCAGCTCAGGATTTGGTGAGCTAGTTCCATCAGGGTCTTGCTCCTTGTGGCCTCCAGCTTTGTAAGGTATACCACCGTCATGTTGTCCGATAACACCTGGAACGTGCTGTTACCTTAGGACCTACTGGAAGAAAAGGAGGCTTAGATGGATAGCCTCTAACTTCCTCCAATTTGAGGACTTGCTTTTGGTTTGGACCATTTGCATTGTGTTGTCTTTTCCTCGAGGTGCGCTCCCCACCCCCATGCACTCTCATCTGTCGTTAATCTCTGAGTTACCGAAAAAGTCCAAGGGAGTCCTTTTGGAGGTGTTCCTCTGGTTTCTCCACTACCAAAGTGACCTTTGGCCTTTGTTCCCATTTTGAACTTCTTTTCCAGAGGTTCCAATTCAGGAGTAATTCTGACTGCAAACGTTGAGCATGTGGCCTGGCCCACTGCACTGCTGGGATTGCTGCTGTCAACAGGCCTAGAACGGACATGGCTTCCCTCACTGAAACCTCTAAGTTGATTTGAAGAGTTCTCAGAGCTATCTGCATCTTTTCTACCTTCTCTTGTGGGAGAAAAATTCTTTGTTTTAATGAATCTATTTAGTATCCAAAAGGAACCTTACCCGCTGAGAACAAGGTTCGATTTTTGAAGGTTCAGAAGCCAACCCAAGCAGTTTAGATGTCCCTGGGTTACTTTCAGGTTGACCAGTACCTGATCTTTTGATTATGCAAACAGTAGTAGAAAGGCAGCGCCCTGAATTGAAGGTGCCAAGTCCCCCCCCCCTTCAAATTTACTGCTAGTCACAGGAATTTGTGATGAAGCTGCAATTGGTATGTTTAGATATGCATCCCTCAGGTCGATGGATGCCATGTAGCAGCTGGGCATGAGTAAATACTTCACAGAGAAAATCATGTCTATCTGGAGCCTCTTGTACTTTATAGATCGGTTCAGAATCTTAAAATTCAGAATCAGACGAAATTTCCCTGATGGCTTTTTGACCAAAAAATAAAAAAATAAAAAAAGAAGAAGAAGTGTGGGGGAGTAAAAACCCCTCCCTTCCTGATCCTTCGAGACTTGGGAAATAACACCCTGTTGCCTCAGTTCTCTCAAGAGACGTCATAGCCAGGGCTCTCCTGATCCCTCTGGAGATTTGTAACGTAAAAATTCTGATAGCCTTGACTGCTTAGATTTAGAACAAATGGGCTTTGTTGCCTTCTCCCAACCTGGCAAGAAAGTTTGCAGCCTTTCGTCTACCAGAAGATGGTTGTCATTGCTTTTTGTTTTTAGGTTTGCTCGGGAAGTCTAAAAAGCACCCCTCCTCTACCTCTCCCCCTCTGGGGATTCCAGGGTCTTTTTTCAGTCTGATCTTTTTTCTTTAAGGGTTTGCTGAAAAGGACAAAAATTTTTACTTTGCTGCACCACTTATTTTCTGCGGAAATGCTAAATGCTTTCTTCTTATCCACCATTCTATCGAGGACAGTCTTTAATTCTGGCACAAACATCAGAACTCCTGTAAAGGGAATTCCGCACAACTTCACTTTTGATGCCGAGTCCCCTGACAAGGTTTTAAGCCAGAGAGCCCTCCTGGCTGAAAATCTGGCCGACATACTGATGGATTCAGCCGAGGAGTCTGCCATGTACTTGACCGCTCTTAAAAAGGTTAGGGAAGGACTCAAGCAAATTCTTCCTAGGAGATGCCTGCTACCACACGGCTTTTAAGTTGTTCCAGAAAGCATTCCATGTTTCTGGCTACTACTGTAGAGGCCATTGCCGGTTTTAGGTTAGATGAAGACGAATCCCAAGCTTTCCTCAAAAGAGAGTCTGTCATTTTGCATGGCGTCTCTAAAGATGCCCATGTTCTCAAATGCAAGATCAGTTCATTTTGACACCTGGGAAAAGTTGGTATCAATTTTTGTATTTTTATTCCAAACAAATTAACGCCTCATCCTCCTCAAAAAGGAAACCTTTTAAGGGCCCTAGGGGAAAAAATAAATAAATACATAAATAAATAAAAAGTCCTTTCTGGATCCTTCAACTCCTTCCCAATTGTGTCAGCCAGTACTTTGTGAACCAGGAAGATTCTGTTTAGCCTCCCCTAGCCCCTGGTACATTGTCATGTAACGATAGTAGGGTTTTTTTCTCACAGAATTTCCAGGGTGGTATAGACTGCTTTCAGCAAGTCGTCCACCTCTTCTAGCGTCAGTTTATATCTGGACACTCATTTCCTCCTCCCCCTCCTCTGAGTCGATTGTTGGGGGGGGGGGGGGGGGGGGGGACGACTCTTCATCCGAGTCCCTTTCAATTGATCTAGAAGTGGTAGGAATTAGATTGGACTGGGAGCTCTGTTCTTGGCCCTGCTTCTTTATGAAGGAACGTACTGTCCCTAGAGTCTCTACCAATTCATTTCTCACTGAAGAAAAGAGCTCATCACTGCTGGCGACTGTCTCCATCACGAGCGCCGCATTAGCCAACCTGTGTCCTCCTCCCCCTCACTGGAGAGCGAAGCCCCTCTGGTTCCCCAGCAGTGCTTCCACCATGGCAGAGGAAACACTAAACTGACTGCATGGTGGAAGCAGCTTAATTTAAAGGGGCGTGGTCACGCAGTGTTTCCTGTGAAGAAGTGGAGCTACGCTTTCTCCAAGGTGCTGTCCTGAAAGGCGAAGGGAGAAAAATTACTTCCAGATTCCCCGGAGAGGTAACTGGATTTTCTCTGGATTAACCACTTCAATACCGGGCCAATTCTGACACTTTGCTCCTACATGTAAAAATCATCATTTTTTTGCTAGAAAATTACATAGAACCCCCAAACATTATATATGTTTTTTTTAGCAAAGACCCTAGAGAATACAATGGCGGTTGTTGCAACTTTTTATCTCACACAGTATTTGCGCAGGAATTTTTCAAATGCGTTTTTTTGGGGAAAAAAAACTGTTTTGTGTTTAAAAAAAAAAAAACAGTAAAGTTAGCCCAATGTTTTTGCATTTTGTGAAAGATGAAGTTACGCCGAGTAAATAGATAGCTAACATGTCACGCTTCAAAATTGCACACGCTCGTGGAATGGCGCCAATGTTCGGTACTTAAAAATCCCCATAGGCGACGCTTGAAATTTTTTTACTGGTTACATGTTTTGAGTTACAGAGGAGGTCTAGGGCCAAAATGATTGCTCTCGCTCCAACGTTCGCGGCGATACCTCACATGTATGGTTTGAACACCGTTTTCATATATGGGCGGGACTTACGTATGCGTTCCCTTCTGCGCGCGAGCACACGGGGACAGCGGCGCTTTAAAAAAATTTTTTTTTTTTTTTATTGTTAATTATATTTTATTTTTTTTATTTTTTTTATTTTGACACCTTTTTGAAAAAAAAAAAAAATTGATCACTTTTATTCCTATTACAAGGAATGTAAACATCCCTTGTAATAGCAATATGACATGTCAGGTGCTCTTAATAGTGAGATATGGGGTCAATAAGACCCCATATCTCACCACTAGGCTGGGAAGCCTGAAATAAAAAAAAAAAAAATAAAACAAATCGCCGCTTCCCAGCCGAAGCGGCGCCTTTTTTTGAATGGACAGGGCGGGTGTGACGTCATAACATCGCGCCCGGCCTCCGACGATCATAGAGACTCCGGGGACCATCTGGTCCGCCGGAAATCTCTATGATCTACATCCGGCGCCGGCGGATCCACTCTCCGCCTCACCGATCGTAACGGTGAGTCAGAGCAAGTACCGGAGGGCGGCGGGAGGGGGGGGGGGGGAACGTCCCCTCTCGCCTCCCATAGGAACGATCAAGCGGCGGAACGGCCGCTATGATCGTTCCTATGGTGTAGAGATTCGCCGGCTGAAACCGGCAATATCTGAATGTCTGTAACTATGGGCATCATTCAGATATACCTGCTCAAAGCCCAGGACGTCATATGACGTCCGTGGGCTGGAAGTGGTTAAACTTTACCTATAAAATGTTAGTACCCAGTTATACTGTGTACATTTAGGAAAGAATCCAGGCCTTTTTTAAACCCATTGACTGAGCTTGCCAGAACCACCTCTGGAGGGAGTCTATTCTACATTTTCACAGCTCTTACTGTGAAGAGACCTTTCCGTATTTGGAGATGAAATCTCTTTTCCTCTAGACTTAAAGAGTGCCCCCTAGTCCTCTGATGACCTTAAAGTGAATAACTCAACACCAAGTTCACAATATGGAACACTTTTGTATTTGTGCAGGTTGATCATATCCCCCCCTTAATCTCATCTTCTCAAGAGGGAATAGATTCAGTTCCTCTAATCTATCCTCATAGCGAAGTTTCTCCATGCCTCTGATCTCTCTCTCTCGAGTCCATACCTCTCTTAATACAAGAAAGAACTTTGCTTACTCTGAAAACTTCAGCTTGGAATCAATACTTTGTAGACCCACCTATCGCTGCAATTAGAGCTGCAATTAGAGCTGCAAGTCTTTTTGGGAAGGTCTCGATCAGATTTACACATCTGGAGAGTGAAATTTCTACCCATTCTTTGCAAAATAGCTTAAGCTGTCAGACAGCAATTTTCAAGTCTTGCCACGGATTCTCATTTGGATTCAGGTCTGGACCTTGACTGGGCCATTCTAACAAATGAATACGCCTTGATCTAAATCATTCTATTTCAGCTCTAGCTGTATGTTTAGGGTCCTTGCCCTGCTGGAAGGTGAACCTCCGCCACAGTCTCAAGTCTTTTGCAGACAACAGATTTTCTTCGAAAACTGCCCTGTATTTGGCTCCATCCATCAACTTTGACCAGTTTCCCTGTTCCTGCTGAAGAAAAGTATCCCCACAACACATCATGCTGCCACCACCACCATCAGTTTAGGTGGATGGCCATGTCTTGGTAGGTTTGCAGTTGTGCCATACTCTTTCCATTTTCAGAAGATGGATTGAACAGTGCTCTGTGAGATGTTCAAGGCGTGGGGTTTTTTTTTTGTTTTAATTAAATAACCTAACCCTACTTTAAACTTCACAACTTTAACCCTGACCTCTCTAGTGTGTTCCTTGGCCTTCATTAAGTTTCTCTAACAAACCTCTGAGGGCTTCACAGAACAGCTGTATTTGTACAGAGATTAAATAACACACAGGTGGACTCCATTTATTAATTAAGTGACTTCTGAATGTAATTGGTTCTACTAGATTTTAGTTAGTGGTATCAGAGTAAAGGTGAAATCTTATCAACTAAAAAAAATGGACTTTGAAGGCACACACGGGTATGTTAAAGGGTTTTACCTTTTATAGTTAGGTATGGTCTACAAAGAATAAAAACAAAGTATACAAAGTACATCAATAAATCTATTATATATATCAATATATAAACACAAAACATAAATTGAAAATAAAATACGAAAACATCACTTTGAGAGATGCAAACTTTTGCTCCAGCCGAGTATGGTGGCCGCTAGGGATGAGCCGAACACCCCCCGGTTCGGTTCGCACCAGAACCTGCGAACGGACCGAAAGTTCGCACGAACGTTAGAACCCCATTGACGTCTATGGGACTCGAACGTTCGAAATCAAAAGTGCTCATTTTAAAGGCCAATTTGCATGGTATTGTCCTAAAAAGGGTTTGGGGACCCGGGTCCTACCCCAGGGGACATGTATCAATGCAAAAAAAACTTTTAAAAACGTCAGTTTTTTCGGGAGCAGGGATTTTAATGATGCTTAAAGTAAAAAAAAAAAAAGTGAAATATTCCTTTAAATATCGTACCTGAGGGGTGTCTATAGTATGCCTGTAAAGTGACGCGTGTTTCCCGTGTTTAGAACAGTCCCTGCACCAAATGTCATTTTTAAAGGAAAAAATCTCATTTAAAACTGCTTGCGGGTTTAATGTAATGTCGGGTCCTGGCAATATGGATGAAAATCAGTGAGACAAACGGCATGGGTACCCCCCAGTCCATTACCAGGCCCTTTGGGTCTTGTATGGATATTAAGGGGAACCCCGCACCCAAATTAAAATAAGGAAAGGTGTGGGGCCACCAGGCCCTATATACTCTGAACAGCAGTATACAGGCTGTAGGTTTGTTGTTAAGTAGAATCTCTTTGTAATTTTGAACAGGTACATTTTTAACGTGTTTAGCTCCAGCCAAAAAATCTTTTTTAAGCTTTTTGGAAAACATAGGGAAGGGTTATCACCCCTGTGACATTTGTTTTGCTGTCTTTCCTCCTCTTCAGAAGATTTCACCTCACTTTTTGTCCCAATGGATTGGAAAGCATCAGTGGAAAGGAGAAATGTTTTTCCCATATTAACTCTTACAGGAGAGAATTTCCCTTCCTAGGGGTAGATTTATTCTCACTTCCTGTTGTCTCCTTCCGTTTGCAAGTAGGAGTCGTTTGTAAGTTAGTTGTTTGAAAGTAGGGTCCTGCCCTATATACTCAGCAGAAATTTGGGCCTTAGGTGTTGCTGTGGCCACAACACTGTAAGCCCTCACAGGGCTCTGCTGTGAAATATTAGATCAAGAATTGTAATTACATGCCCCTGTTGAACAGGAGCTGAAAAATTAGGCCTTAGGCACTGGTGCTGGTGCCACAACACTGCAACCCCTCACAGACACTCTAGTTGGAATGCAGGAACGAGCCCTGCTGCAAAGTATTGCATCAAAAATTGTAATTACACGCCCCTGTTAAACAAGGGCTGAAAAATTGGGCCTTAGGCACTGGTGCTGGTGCCACAACACTGCAACCCCTCACAGACACTCTAGTTGGAATGCAGGAACGAGCCCTGCTGCAAAGTATTACATCAAAAATCGTAATTACATGCCCCTGTTAAACAGGGGCTGAAAAATTGTGCCTTAGGCACTGGTGGTGGCACCCAGAACCAAAAATGTTCTTACAAGCTATCAGCGTGATGATTGAGGAGGAAGAGGATAATTACTCAGGAATAGTCACTCAGCATCAGCATAGGCAGTCTTTGAAAGGATCTGAGATTTCAAAAAAAATTATTCGGTTACATCAGCATCAGGTGCTTGGTAGCTGGTGGTGATCCAAGACTCATTCATTTTTATGAAGGTCAGTCGATCGACCGAGTCAGTGGACAGACGCACCCTGTGATCGGTTACCACGCCTCCAGCAGCACTGAATGTGCGTTCCGAAAGAACGCTGGATGCAGGACAGACCAGTAGCTCAATTGCATACTGTGCAAGCTCTGGCCAGTGATCCATCCTCAAGACCCAGTAACCCAGAGGATTTTCGGTGGGAAAGGTGTCCAAGTCTGATCTTGCCCCTAGGTATTCCTGCACCATGTAAAACAGACGCTGGCGATGGTTGCTGGAACCGATCATACCTTGGGGCTGCGGACCAAAAAACTGTCTGAACGCATCGGTCAGACGGCCACCTTCTCCACCGCTCCTTCTTTGACTGACCGAAGCCTCAGCAACACGTTGTCCAGAAACAGGAGTTTGTAACCTCCCAGTCTCTGGGAACGCGTTGCACAGACCTTTCTGCAAGGCCTCCCCGAAGATGTTTCATCCTCTGCTCCCTCTGCGATGGCAAGATAAGGCCTGCAACCTTACCCTTGTAACGTGGATCAAGGAGGGTTGCCAGCCAGTATTGGTCCTTCTCCTTGATACCACGAATACGAGGATCCTTACGCAGGCTTTGCAGGATCAGGGAGGCCATGCAGCATAGGTTTGCTGAGGCATTCGGTCCGGAGTCCTCTGGGTCACTAAGGACGACATGGTCCGCAGCCACCTCCTCCCAGCCACGTACAAGTCCATGTGTTTCTTGGGACTGATCCCTTAAAGACTGCTGCTGATGCTGAGTGCCAGGCTCCACCTCCATACTGACACAATCTTCCTCCTCCTCCTCCTCTTCTTCCTCCTCGTCCTCTTCCTGTGTGATTGGCGGGCACGCAGGAACACTGTCTGGATAAAGGGGGCCTTGAGAGCTAAGGAAGTCCTCCTCTTCCTGCCTCTGTTCTGCCTCAAGTGCCCTGTCCATTATTCCACGCAGCGTGTGCTCCAACAGGTGGACAAGGGGGACAGTGTCACTGATGCATGCACTGTCACTGCTCACCATCCTCGTGGCCTCCTCAAATGGTGACAGGACAGTGCATGCATCCCTGATCATGGCCCACTGGCGTGGGGAAAAAAAACCAAGCTCCCCTGACCCTGTCCTGGTGCCATAGTCGCACAGGTACTCATTGATGGCCCTCTGCTGCGTGTGCAGCCGCTGCAGCATGGCCAACGTTGAGTTCCACCTGGTGGGCATGTCACAGATTAGGCGGTTCTTGGGCAGGTTAAACTCCTTTTGGAGGTCCGTCAGCCGAGCACTGGCATTATATGACCGGCGGAAATGCACACAGACTTTCCTGGCCTGCCTCAGGACATCCTGTAAGCCCGGGTACCTGCCCAAGAACCGCTGCACCACCAAGTTAAGGACGTGAGCCAAACAGGGCACATGGGTCATTTGTCCCTGTCGGAGGGCAGAGAGGAGGTTGGTGCCATTGTCGCAAACCACCATTCCTGCCTTAAGTTGGCGTGGCGTCAACCACCTCTGAACCTGCCCCTGCAGAGCTGACAGAACCTCTGCCCCAGTGTGGCTCCTGTCCCTTAAGCATACCAGCTCAAGCACCGCATGGCATCTTTTGGCCTGCGTACTTGCGTAGCCCCTTGAACGACTACGGAGCACCGCTGGTTCCGAGGAAGAGGCCATGGAGGAAGAAGAAGAGGAGGGGGTGGAGGAGAGAGGTGTGTCACAATCATTAGCATTTTGGAGGCGTGGTGGCGGAACAACCTCCAACACTACTGCACCTTGTCCTGCATCCTTCCCAGCTGCCAGCAGAGTCACCCAATGCGCCGTGAAACTTAGGTAACGTCCCTGTCCATGCCTGCTGGACCATGAGTCAGCGGTAATATGCACCTTACCGCTGACCGCCCTGTCCAGCGAGGCATGGACATTGCCTTCCACATGCTGGTAGAGAGCCGGAATCGCCTTCCGTGAGAAAAAGTGGCGTTTGGGTACCTGCCACTGAGGAACCGCACATTCCACAAACTCACGGAAGGGGGCAGAGTCTACCAACTGAAAAGGCAGCAGTTGAAGTGCTAGCAATTTTGCCAAGCTAGCATTCAACCGTTGGGCATGTGGATGGCTGGGAGCAAACTTCTTTCGGCGGTGCAGCAGCTGGGGCAGGGAAATTTGCCTGGTACAATCTGACGTCGGTGTACCAAAATCAGATTGCCCACAAGTACGTGGCTGTGACACACCTAATTCTACACCTTCATTCCTCTCAGTGCAGGTCTCAGAGAGGACTGAAGGTCTAGTGGGGTTGGAAATCTCAGCTGATGAGGAGCAAGCAGAGGTCCTCT
Source organism: Aquarana catesbeiana (assembly GCF_042186555.1). Classification (NCBI taxonomy): domain Eukaryota; kingdom Metazoa; phylum Chordata; class Amphibia; order Anura; family Ranidae; genus Aquarana; species Aquarana catesbeiana. Next base: position 175,169,650 of record NC_133329.1, on the reverse strand, counting down.
TTGTTCTTTGGTGTGGGTCTTTTAGATACGCTTGCCAACGAACTGCATGGCAGGTCAACATATGTCTGGTCAAGCATGTGGTACCCAAGCGGGAGATGTTTTGGCCACGCGAGATACGCTTGAGACATATGTTGCAAATAGCAGCGGTGCGATCTGATGCACTCGTCTCAAAAAAGGCCCACACCAAAGAACTTTTTGAATAACGCGCAGAGACTGCAGCGCCCTGCACATGTGGAGCTTTGGGGTGTGATGCAGTCAATGTGCTGCCCTTAGGCTGGCCCCTGGAGGGCATCCTGCCTCGTTGGTGATGTGCCGCCTCCTCCTCCTCCTCCTCCTCTCTCCTATCAGGCACCCACATTGAGTCAGTGACCTCATCATCCCCTCCCTCCTCATCACTGGAGCAAACCTGGCAGTATGCTGCAGCAGGGGGAGCATGACTGCCAGATTGCTGTCCTTCTTGGGCACCCCCTCTGTCCGTGCTCGTGTTACTGCCTTCATCGAGCTCAGTATCATCATCAGAGCCTTCCAAACGCTGGGCATCCTCCTGGAGCATGTACCCAACACTGTGGTCAAACAGTTCGAGGGACTCCTCAGGAGGACATGGTGGGGCTAGGGAAGGAGTCACTGATGACATTGAGCCGAGGGAAGAGGCCGCTGCTTTGCCAAAGTACCCTGGGCATGGGTGAGAGAGGATGAGGAGGATGAGGACGGCTTGGTCATCCACTCGACCAAGTCTTCCGCATGTTGCGGCTCAACATGGCCAGCTGCCGAAAAAAAGGGCAAGCGTGTCCCATGGCCACGTGCTGATGAGGATGCACCGTCTCCACGACCAGCACTAGACACAGAGCCTGCTTGCCCTCTCTTATTGGCTTGTGACTGTCTGCCTCTCCTTCTTGGCCTTCCAGACATACTAATGTCTAACCTGTAGCTGCACTAAGCTGGGATATAGATATAGATATAGATATATATATATATATATATATATATATATATATACTGATACTGCAGCTAGCAAAATCAACTGCCTGCCTGTAGTATGAGAACACCACCAACCTTCTACAGGTAGCTTTAGCTGAACACTGTGAGGTGGACGCACCCCACTAACTTGTAGGTTTAGCAGAACACTGTGAGCAGGACGCACTGCACTAACTGTAAATAGTCTAGCTGCCTGACTGTGGTACTAATAGGATCAAAAGAACACCAGCAATTTTCTTCAGGTAGCTGTATTTACTGTAACAAGACAAGCCTGCCTGTCAGTAAGAAGATAACAGAAACGGATCTAGCTGAACACTGAGCAGGACGCACCCCACTAGCTTGTAGGTTTAGCTGAACACTGTGAGCAGGACACACCCCACTAACTTGTAGGTTTAGCAGAACACTGTGAGCAGGACGCACTGCACTAACTGTAAATAGTCTAGCTGCCTGACTGTGGTACTAATAGGATCAAAAGAACACCAGCAATTTTCTTTAAAATACTGTAACAAGACAAGCCTGCCTGTCAGTAAGAAGATAACAGGAACGGATCTAGCTGAACACTGTGAGCAGGACGCACCCCACTAGCTTGTAGGTTTAGCTGAACACTGTGAGGTGGACGCACCCCACTAACTTGTAGGTTTAGCTGAACACTGTGAGCAGGACGCACCCCACTAACTTGTAGGTTTAGCAGAACACTGTGAGCAGGACGCACTGCACTAACTGTAAATAGTCTAGCTGCTTGACTGTGGTACTAATAGGATCAAAAGAACACCAGCAATTTTCTTCAGGTAGCTGTATTTACTGTAACAAGACAAGCCTGCCTGTCAGTAAGAAGATAACAGAAACGGATCTAGCTGAACACTGTGAGCAGGACGCACCCCACTAGCTTGTAGGTTTAGCTGAACACTGTGAGGTGGACGCACCCCACTAACTTGTAGGTTTAGCTGAACACTGAGCAGGACGCACCCCACTAACTTGTAGGTTTAGCAGAACACTGTGAGCAGGACGCACTGCACTAACTGTAAATAGTCTAGCTGCCTGACTGTGGTACTAATAGGATCAAAAGAACACCAGCAATTTTCTTCAGGTAGCTGTATTTACTTTAACAAGACAAGCCTGCCTGTCAGTAAGAAGATAACAGAAACGGATCTAGCTGAACACTGTGAGCAGGACGCACCCCACTAGCTTGTAGGTTTAGCTGAACACTGTGAGGTGGACGCACCCCACTAACTTGTAGGTTTAGCTGAACACTGAGCAGGACGCACCCCACTTACTTGTAGGTTTAGCAGAACACTGTGGGCAGGACGCACTGCACTAACTGTAAATAATCTAGCTGCCTGACTGTGGTACTAATAGGATCAAAAGAACACCAGTAATTTTCTTTAAAATACTGTAACAAGACAAGCCTGCCTGTCAGTAAGAAGATAACAGGAACGGATCTAGCTGAACACTGTGAGCAGGACGCACTGCACTAAATGTAAATAGTCTAGCTGCCTGACTGTGGTACTAATAGGATCAAAAGAACACCGGTAATTTTCTTCAAAATACTGTAACAAGACAAGCCTGCCTGTCAGTAGGAATATAACAGGAACGGATCTAGCTTAACACTGTGAGCAGGACGCACTGCACTAAATGTAAATAGTCTAGAAGATAACAGGAACGGATCTAGCTAAACTGAATACAGTGTGTGTGTGTGTGTGTATGTATATATATATATATATATATATATATATATATATATATATATATATATATATATATATATATATATATATATATATATATATACACACACATATACATATACACACGACAAAACCTGGGATGCATATATATACACAATACACTTTAAGTGCAGCTAACTGACTGACTGTCCTGCCTAATCTAGCTAACTCAAATGAAATGACACTGTCTCTCTCTCTCTCTAAGCACACCGGAACACACTGCACAGGGCCGCCGTGCAGGCGGCCTTATATAGTGTGGGGCGTGTACTAAATCCCCTGAGCCATAATTGGCCAAAGCCTCCTTGGCTTTGGCCAATTATGGCTCTCTGTTAAGGCGGCGCTGTGATTGGCCAAGCATGCGGGTCATAGTGCATGCTTGGCCAATCATCAGCAAGCAATGCACTGCGATGCCGCAGTGAATTATGGGCCGTGACGCGCCACACGAATTTGGCGCGAACGGCCCATATCGTTCGCAATTCGGCGAACGATCGAACAGCCGATGTTCGAGTCGAACATGGGTTCGACTCGAACACGAAGCTCATCCCTAGTGGCCGCATGGAAACCCCATAAAGGAAACTGGTCACTTGGGGACAGAACGGCAAAGCTAGGTAGCTGGGGGACCCAATATATCATAGTACAGGAGTTAAGTTATATATTTATAAATATGGCTTAATACAGTATAAACCGTATATTCCCCAAAGTAATAATATAAAGGGGACCAAATTGTCTCAGATAAAACATTCCAGAGGTATTAATTGTTTGAGGAAAAAAACAGTTGGGGCTACACAAAAAATATTGAATTAGAGGTAATATAGGGGAGGGAAACCTAATGCATAAATATAGAAAATGGTATATAGCAATAGAAACCAAGAAAACACAGCATACCATGTAGTATTCAAACATGATGAAAAAAGGAGATAAATATAGATCTCAGCTGATAGACTAAAAATCTAATTGTGAAAAACCAGCAGTGTAGAAAAACGCTGTAGAGGCACCATATGTAGCCAGGTATCTCCAGTTGGGGATAAACATATATACGTTTTCATATAGAGAATTTCCTGGGTAGCAATGAATTAATGGCTGAAAACCTATAAGATTAAAAAAAAAAAAAAAAAAAAAGAAAAAACGGAGAGAAAATAAATAAATATATCTATAAATAAATGGTTCATTTTGACTATGATGTCGATTAAGTAGAACAGGTCAACTGTCAAATTAAAACTAACTATGAATAAGTTAATTCATTAATAAGATTTTCCCTGTTTTATAAATTTTATCATCAACTCTATTAAACTATATATCTGGATACTTGTATAATGTATTATTATTGAATTTTCATAAGTATATCCATTCTTCTGTGCCTTGTTAATTATATTGTATGTTTATTTGCTCCATCCTTGTTCCTGTTCTCATATTTTTTCTCCTGGTCCTGATCGCTTGGCTGGCTCTATGGCCTTCAGCTGGCTAGTTTGATCGCACAGCGCCACACAGCCTGTCCTCTCCTCTGGCCAGATGTGCGGCGATTGACGGGGACACGGGGCGCCTTCTTGGCTCTCGGTGGGGGACCTATAAACATACACAGCTCAGCCTGTATTGTCAGCAGATGCTGACTAACCACTATGAGTTGCACCTCATGTTATAGCCCTCCTGAATTAGACTTTAGGTAAGCCATCACTGTTTTCTTACACACTGACCCCCATTGAGGGACATTGGTTATCATTTAATAGTGCTTCCAAAACGCTCTATATTTTTTTTTTTCTCTCCGTTTTTTTTTTTTTATATATCTTATAAGTTCTCACCCCTTCAAGCCATTAATTCATTGCTACTCAGGAAATTTTATATGAAAACTTATATACGTTTATCTCCAACTTGAGATACCAAGCTACATATGGTGCCTCTACAGCGTTTTTCTAAACTGCTGGTTTTTCACAAACAATTAGATTTTTAATCTATCGGCTGAGATACTATATTTATCTCCTTTTTTCATCATGCTTGACTATTACATGGTAAGCTATGTTTTCTTGGTTTCTATTGCTATATACCATTTTCTATATTGTGCAATTAGGAAATGCATTAGGTTTCCCTCCCCTATATTATTACCCCTAATTCAATATTTTTTGTGTAGCCCCAACCGGTTTTTCAATTAACAATTAATACCTCTGCAATTTATCTAAGACAATTTGGTCCCCTTTTTATTATTACTTTGGGGAATATATGGTTTATCCTGTATTAAGCCATATTTATAAATATATAACTTAACTCCTGTACTATGATATATTTGGTCCCTCAGCTACCTAGCTTTGCCGTTCTGCCCCCAAGTGACCAGTTTCCTTTATGGGGTTTCCATGCGGTCACCATACTCGGCTGGAGCAAAAGTTTGCATCTATTGATATATAATATATTTATTGATCTACTTTATGTATACCCAGCAGAACCTCTCAGTTCCTGAAGAAGAGTTTTTCATATGCGCAACATGTCGAGCTTTTAAGAAAACATCTACCCGGACCTACAATTCGACCCACAACCTGCTTCCTTATATCCATAATTGGAACACCTGCTTGGGAATTTGTTCCCCACTTGTTTCTGAATGAGTCTTTGTATCACACTAAGTGGTGTCCTGGTTGTTTGTAGGGTAGAAAATAATTAGATGCCAACATATATTTTTTGTTCTACGTATCTACTTATATCAATTGTTCTTATTCTTTGTAGACCATACCTAAATAAAACCATTTTACCTTTTATAGTTAACATACCTGTGTCCCTTCAAAGTCCATTTTTTAGTTGATAAGATTTCACAAGTTCAATATCTGGACATTGGCACATTGTTACTTGTGCACCTACAGTGTCACCCTGTTTTCAGGTACACATTTATTTGGGAATTTCTCAAATATCAGAGTAAAGGGGCTGAATTCAAATGCATGCCACACTTTTCAGATATTGATATGTAAAAAAAATTTGAACAACATTTATCATTTTCCTTCAACTTCACAATTGTGTCACTTTGAGTTGGTCTATCGCACAAAATCTGAACACATTTGCATGACAAAATGTGGAAAATTTCAAGGGGTACGAATAATTTTTCAAGGCACTGTAAAAACTTCAGGGAATAAAAACCCAACAAGAAACCCTACAAAAGCATAAGAGCGAAATTGAGTAAAAACCAGATTTAAATATTCTGAAACATACTTTTTTACATTTGTAAGCACATCTTCTAGTTCAGCACTTTTTGTGGTGACCAACACCTGGCTAGAAACCGAAGTGTTGCTAAATATGGAGTTTGACCTATCTCCATTTTTCTTTTTGTCTTCTGGGTATGGATTCAGCTTGCTAGAAGCTTTGGACTGTATTTGGCACAGCTCCTGTGGAAAAGGGGGAAGAAGTTGTTAAACATTGGCCTTTAAACATTTAAAGGGCGTTAAAGTAGATCCGTTGTTAAAAACAAACAATGTTACTTAAAAGGTCATGATGCAGGATTACCAAATTAGAAAAAGGTAAAAATGAGCTGATTTAAAGGCAGAGTTCACATATGCTGTGGCCGCAGCTCACAGCATGGGGTCCAGTGCATCACTGTTCACCGATTTAGGTGCAAATTTTTGCTTGAATTCGCACCTGAATCGGAACCGAAGACGCACAGGACCCTTTTTAAATGCGGACCTTGGCCTGCGCGGAGCTGTGTGAACCGGCTCCATTGGCAGCCAGTCACACTCTGTCATGCGAATTAGATGCGGGGAAAACCACATCCAATTCGCATGTGTGAACCCAGACCAGAAGGTGTCTTGCTACCAGTGAGCACTAGGCGATTTCCATTAATGGAAACCTTCAGATGAAATATATACAGTTAAAAAGTTTGAGGTTGGTAACACCACCACCACACCTTGAGAGTGTTGGGGCTCTAGGCCAACATTGATATAACCACTGCCATGACCAGTATGCTTCAGTTTCCTAGAAAGCAGCACCAAGAGCAAAAGGCTTTAAAACACAGCAGTGGGGCCCATGTCCCTAATGGACTCCAAAAGGATTTAACATACAGTACAAAAATTCTCTTTACTGTCCATTGAACCACAGAATTCTTGAATTGGAGATCCAAAAGCAGTCCAACCGAAGGGTGAAAAACAGACTAAACATGTACCCCAACGAGAACAAGGGACTGCATGCAGCTTACTTGTCAGAAAACATGAATTGGACAGACAGAAGTGCAGTTATAAAGTGTTTATGTTTTTTTTTTGTTTTTTTTTTTTTTTTTTTTTTTTTAATAAATGGTAAAAATGGTACAAACAGAGCAAACATAGTTAAAACATAGCCAAGGTTCGATAACCAGAGCGGGTAGTCGGAAAAAGCCAGTGAAAAAGGAATCTAGAAATCAGCGTAGTAGAGACAGTAAACAGAATCAAGAACCAGAAGGGAAGTCAGAACACACAAACACCATTAAAGTCTATGGGACACGAACATGAATAAACAAAAGTGCTAATTTTAAAGGCTTATATGCAAGTTATTGTCATAAAAAGTGTTTGGGGACCTGGGTCCTGCCCCAGGGGACATGCATCAGTGCAAAAAAAAAAAAAACAAACAAACATTTTCTTTTTAAAAACGGCCATTTTTTCGGGAGCAGTGATTTTTTTTTTAATGCTTAAAGTTAAATAAAAATGAAATATTCCTTTAAATATTGTGCCTAGGGGTGTCTATAGTATGCCTGTAAAGTGGCGCATTTTTCCCGTGTTTAGAACAGTACCACAGCAAAATTACATTTCTGAAGAAAAAAAATTGTCATCTAAAACTAATCACGGCTGTAACGAATTGTCGGGTCTCGGCAATATAGATAAAGCTCATTGAGAAGGAAGAAGGAAGGAAAGAAGGAAGGAAGAAAAGAAGAAGGAAGAAGGAAGGAAAGAAGAAGAAGGAAGAAGGAAGGAAAGAAGGAAGGAAGAAAAGAAGAAGGAAGAAGGAAGGAAGAAAAGAAGAAGGAAGAAGGAAGGAAGAAAAGAAGAAGGAAGAAGGAAGGAAGAAAAGAAGAAGGAAGAAGGAAGGAAGAAAAGAAGAAGGAAGAAGGAAGGAAAGAAGGAGGAAGAAGGAAGGAAAGAAGAAGGAAGGAAGGAAAGAAGAAGGAAGGAAGGAAAGAAGAAGGAAGGAAGGAAAGAAGAAGGAAGGAAGGAAAGAAGAAGGAAGAAGGAAGGAAAGAAGAAGGAAGAAGGAAGGAAAGAAGAAGGAAGAAGGAAGGAAAGAAGAAGGAAGGAAAGAAGAAGGAAGAAGGAAGAAGGAAGGAAAGAAGAAGGAAGAAGGAAGGAAAGAAGAAGGAAGAAGGAAGGAAAGAAGAAGGAAGAAGGAAGGAAAGAAGAAGGAAGAAGGAAGGAAAGAAGAAGGAAGAAAAGAAGAAGAAGGAAGAAGGAAGGAAAGAAGAAGGAAGAAGGAAGGAAAGAAGAAGGAGGAAGAAGGAAGGAAAGAAGAAGGAAGAAGGAAGGAAAGAAGAAGGAAGGAGAGAAGAAGGAAGAAGGAAGGAAAGAAGAAGGAAGGAAGGAAGGAAGGAAGGAAGGAAGGAAGGAAGGAAGGAAAGAAGAAGGAAGAATTAGAGCATGGGATCCCCCCCCCCAGTCCATTACCAGGCTCTTTGGGTCTGATATGGAAATTAAGGGGAACCCTGTGCCAAAATTATAAAAAAAAAAAAAAAAAAAGAAAAATATGGCGTAGGGCCCCCTTTTTGGTTCGGCATTCCCCTTAATATTCATACCAGACCCAAAGAGCCTGGTAATGGACTGGGGGGGAGCCCATGCCCTTTTTTTCAATGAGTTATCTATATTGCTGGGACCCGACAATTCATTAAAGCCACGATCAGTTTTAAATGACAATTTTTCCTTTAGAAATGTCATTTTGCTGGTGCTGTTCTAAACACAGGCAAAATGCACTACTTGACAGGCATACTATACCCACGCCCCCACACCCCCCCCCCCCCCCGCACAATATTTAAAGGAATATTTAATTTTTATTGTTTCACTTTAAGCATTAAAAAATAAATAAATTTTCACTGCTCCCGAAAAAACAGCCTTTTTTAAATTATAAAAACAAACACTTTTTAGGACAATAACTTGCATATAAGCCTTTAAAATGAACACTTTTGATTTTTCATGTTAGTGTCCCATAAACTTTAACGGTGTTCCAGCGACTTTCGAATTTGCCCCGAACACCGCATATTATTCAGTGTTCGCAGAACATCCGAACAACCAAAGTTCGGCACAAACTTATGCTCGGTCCGAACCGTTCACCCATCCCTAATGTTGACCAGGCGAAGGCACAGATCATCTGATCCAGGCAGTTTAAACGGCCAGCAGGGCTAGCTGATGAACAGGAAATGAAGACCAGTGAGTCACTGTGGAATGAAGAGTACTGGCAATTAAACCAACAGCAGAGCACAGAGCTCTGAGAAGGAAGGGATGAGCCCAGCCCTGACATTACTCAAAGCTGGCATCAGCGGCGGCCAACACATCTATCTGGGAAAATATAACTGAAGACTTCGTAGCAAACCTACAAACTTAGGAAACCGATGCCTTTTGCCAAATGACCAAGAAATGCTCACAGCCGAGAAACTTTGACATGAAAGGGTAATCTTCCAGCGCTGTTTACCTGAAAAGATACCATGACAGAGAAATAGACCCAAACATTGTGAACTGGTAAACTGGTGAAAGGCACAAAAAGGGCAAGACTATATCATGGTAAAGGGAGGCAATATCAGAATCAAAAGCACCAAATTCAAATCTCATTTTGACAGGGGAAGCCACATAGGTGACCCACTGAACAAAAAATCTTTGCAATTGGTCCTCCCTGATGGTGGCTATACTTCATAGCCCTGACGCTTAACTAGATACAAATATTAGGAGCTCCCTCAACAAATCACTTAAAAGGTTAAAAGTGACAACCCAATACCCCCTAGTTTCAAGATACTGATTGGAAGTCAAAAGCTTCTCTGACAATGAAGACCCCTGCACTCTCACAGTGCCCAGAACTTTTCCTCAGTCTAACAGTTTGGAATCTATGGTAAGCATGCTCCAGAATTATGAAAAGAATGGACTTTCCTGAAGAGCTGGGTCCAAAAGCCACCAAAAATAGCCTGTCTTTGGGGGCCCAGACAATTAGCATATCCAGAGACCAAGGCAATTTATTCTACATCTACAATAGTTTGTGCTGTATTTTAGTTTCCTGGAGTTCAACTAAGCAAAAAAACACAGATCCCAGAGAAGCCAACGTTACACCCAAAGAATCTCACACAGAAGCAAGGAGTCAGTCTGCTACAGGACTAAAAAGGCACAAACCTGAACTGAACGAACGGGTGGTATCGTTCGGCTCGACATTATGTCCATGTGTACAGCAGCCGGTTAAACAGATGCCAGCTTTTGTCAAAGGGGCTTGACCAAAAAGTCTGCCAGCCGGCATCCGATCAACGTTCTTCTGTCAATGGCTGAAAGTACTGACCTGTGTGTTCTGGCAAGAGGGCCACCCCCACCAGAACACAAATAGCTCAGCAGGGGAGATCACTGTACTAACATCAGACTTAGTACAGGATCCCACCCCCCACCCCCATTTAGCCCACTGGGTTGAAAAAAAAAAAACTGATAGTGTGTAGCAGGCTTTAAGTGGCTTCACTTCCCCAGGGTGAAAAAGGACTTTTGACGTCCAGTGTGTACCAAGGATCAGGTGCAGATACTCCAGTTGATAGTAACACTTTCTGCAGGTTAAGAATCTAGTCAAAGTCCTGCAGGATCCACAGTATGTATGACAGATACAGTTTCCTCCAACGATATCTGTGTAGATGTTGATTAAAATTAAAATTTTTGTATTTTTGGTAGGAGTAGGGAAGAGGTTAAGTCCCTATTACTGTCTGTTTCTCTGCTGGGGAGATTCACACTTTGACCATCGCCACTGGGACAGAAAGAAAATCCAAAATTTGTTACATAGACAGGAATAGTAAGAAAATCTTAGACACCTTTTCAAGATGAGAATTTCCATCACTTTCTAGAGATTCTCACTTCCTGCTGTGTCCAAGTAATGAAATGATGTGATGTGATGCAATATCCACCCTGCAGGATACCCAACAATGCAAGAAGCAAACTGACAAGGGCTTTAACCTCTACTACACGCTACTAAAATATACTGCAAGTACAAGTTTTGGCTATACAAACACTTTGAATATCTAAACCCAAGTAATGGTTGCAATAATTCTTCTGTTTTCAAAGCCCACTTTTCCAGCCCTTCAGTTGGCCTATGTCCTGATCAGATGTGAATACAGAGTAATTTTGGTGATTTTCAAGCTTTTACAGGAGCTTTAAAAGGTGTTTTTGCCCACGAATCAAGCTTCAGGAGTTGGTTTCCTGGGCAAGAGAAAAGCATTTCTATAGGAGTGGAATTTAGGTGCCAAAATGCACATATCGCACATTACCATTGAAGTCTATTGGGTCAAAAACATGTGAATTAAAAAAAAAAAAAAAACAAACAAAACCAAACACCACAGCTCATGCACTTTTAATTGGTAACTGAGCATTCAAGTGTGAAAGGGCACAATTAGAATCAAATATTACGTAGTCAGGTATAGTAAAGCATAGCAAGACATAGGAAAACAATCAGATAAATGCCTTAAGTGTTAATGGTGGCTCATTTTCACTTGACAATTTAGCCAGCAACATTTTTTTGTCCGCGCGTGACATTGCCAACTGTCCACACAGTATTAGGATGACAGAAGTCAACCCTTTCTACCCAATCTGAAGAAAAAAAAAAAACCCACACACAAAAGAAAGGTGTATCCTTAACTATTTTAGTCCACTCCGGTCAAGTGATCCCCTGTGTGAGTGGGAGCAGAGGGAGCACTTGACAAAGCAATTAAAAGGAGCGGTCACATGACTCATAGGCTCCCATGTGCTAACTGCTCTCCTAGACACAAGCAAGATGGAGCTGCAGATCACATGACCAGAGCGGACTGGACAAGCAAGTATACACATCTTTTACACAGGACACATTTGTCCACTAAGTTTCTGCAGAGCGGACACAGACAGAGCCTGCTCTGCTCTAGGGCCTGCCGGAAGTAAACAGACTCCTGTGATTTACTCTGCCTAAACAGATGACAACAAAAGTACTTTATTTTTTTGTGGACCCGACCGAACCCGGAGTGAGGCAGGTGTAAACAGAGAAGTCTGGCATGGACCTTCTGATCAAATCCACCTGAAAAACTGGATAGGCGGACTTGACTGGAATGGCTGTGTGAAAGGGGCATTAGATGCAAAGCGTTAGAGTTTTAGGAGTGCATTCATTGCGGTACACAGGAATGGTGCCGGAATGCAAACAGAGCTGTGCTTACGCAGCTCAGTGTACATTCCAAAGAAGGCTGTAAACAGACAGGTTGATTTCTTTTCTAGCAGAACAGCCTGCCTGCAGTTTTTGACAGAAGAACTTTAGTTCCACTTTAACCTTAGGGGAGAAAGAACGAACAAACCAAAAAGTTGTTTACCTGCAAACTTTTCACATTTGAGTTTTTGCCCCCAGAGCTGTAAGCAGTCTTGCTGGCAGAGGCTTTGGCATTTTGGGAGGTTTCTTGCTGATCTCTAGCAATGAGGCACAGTTTGGTATTCTTATTTACTTTTTTGGGAGACTTTGATTTGTCACCGAGAGCGCAGATGGAGGTCTTTGCTTCAGTTACATCATGATTTTTAGGTACGAACGAAACAGTGATACGGTTACCAAACACATCTTCGTTCTCCATGCGTTTCTGTGCCCGCTCTGCGCTCTCTTGATTGATAAACCGGAGGATGGCGCTACTGCCAGAAATACTCATCACTTTCCCCCCACAGTTGTCAGAAAGGCGTCGAAGGCGATTGTTGATACTTTTTGCATCTTTGTTTGTTGGCAAGTTGTAGACATACAATAGAGTATGGCACTGCTGGAGTAACAAAAAGGTGGCAATTACAAAACACCATTAGATAGCAAACATAACATCTAAAACTAGCTAACAGAGAATACTAGCCATTACTAGGAAACTTAGAGGAGTTGGCTTACTTGTAAAGTCCATATCTTGGAGGAGTACATTATATATTACTGGATAATCAGATATTCATAGCCCCCCTTGGTATAGGCTTCTACCTTCAGGTGATTGGCAAAGCTTTTGGACTTTCCCTCCTTGGGCATACCTCTATAGCCCTATACCATGAAATACATTTTTTTGGGGGCAAGCAATACAAACCACCACAGGAACAGAGAGGTCCATGCCCTGTATTGTAGTCCAAGATCTAAAATTTGGAAAGATTGATATTAATAGGCCTTGGAATGTCCCCAAGCAATGAATCAGAAGGTTGAGCAACAAGGTAACCAGCTTTAAAGACAAGAAGCCTAGGTATTGCAGGTGAAGAAAAGTTTGCAGACATTGAAAATCTGAATAGGTATACTCCATTGCAGACAGTTGTGAGGGAGATTAATCCTTCAAAAGATGGTAGCCTAGGTACCCTATGACAGTGGTCATCAACCCTGTCCTCAGGGCCCACTAACAGGCCAGGTTTTATGTATTACCTTAGGGGAGATGTAGACTAGAATCCTGCAATCAGCAGCAAATGATATCACCTGTGATGTATTTCAGTTATCTTGCAAACCTGGCCTGTTAGTGAGCCCTGAGGACAGGGTTGATGACCACTGCCCTATGACTTAAAAGTCTGCAGTTCTCAAAAGGATGGGAGAAGGGGTTCAAGCACCTTTTTTGAATACTGAGTGCAGGGAACAGGCCAAATGGCAGTGTGACAGATTGGAAGGGTCTCCCCTGCAAAGTTCAAGACAACACTGACAGGGTGGGTAAATGGGAATATGGAGGAAGGCATCATGAATGTCTGAGGAGAAGAAGAATTATTTTATTGTATCAAAAATAAAGGAGGTAATTACACTCACATTCCAGGAGAGATTTGCAAGCAAGTTAGAGGAAATGGCCAGCGTTTCCAACCCATGAAATGGCCGCTGCGTCCCAGCACACAGGTGGTGCCACATGTTACCGGCTCCTCCCTACACGTTTCGTAATCAAAGACATTGTCAGGGGCGTCAACACTGGTCGTTTCCTCTAAACTTGCTTGCAAATCTCTCCTGAACTGTGAGTGCAATTGCCTTTTATTTTTGATACAATATGTCTGCACTATGAGGAGTTTCTTTTTCTAACTGTGTAACGAATATTGTGGAGGCTCTGCAGTATACACACCCATGCCACTGAGGAGCTGTACTGAAATAAATCCTTGCTTGTTTATATCCATCCGAGGGTAAGAGGCAGTGTGTTTGGGTGACGGTGGCAGTTTCTAAACAACTGTGTTACCTCAAGAAACATCTTTGATCATTGACTTTAAATGAATTATATTTACTGGTTCAGTCTATGTGAATTGACATCATACCTTTTGGTTCATGTTGGACTTCGTATATGATCATACCAGTCTGTATATCTCACTGTCCTTGGACAGACTCCAGTTTATTTGGAGACGAAAAAAAAATGATTAGCGTTGAAAACTATTTTGTACCCCTTTGAAACCACAGATTGAGCCCATATGTCTGGCACATCTGTGACCCAGATGAATGCAAAACAGTAACAGATACCCCCCACAAGCTCTCAATGAGGGCGCTCATTGATTGTAGAGAAGGCTTTGTGTTTGAAGTCTTGTGCGGAATGGCAGAGCTTAGTTTCAACTTTGAAACTGATTTCCCCTAACGGGCGGGACTTTAAAGGCATGGAGTCGTGAAGCAAACAATATTATAAAAAGTTATATATTTTATTAGATACTAGACGAAAAAAAAAACGTAAAATTCATACATACATATAGAAAAATCTGTACAAAGCAGCTCTCAAATGCAGAGTATTCCAGAAAAATCATGGAAGACTCTTCATAAAGGGTATAAGCATGTAGCCATAATGCATAAATGTTTCCTACGCGTTAGAGAGACACATCTCCTTCAGGGATATTTAGATATGCATTTAGTTTTAAATGTAGTAATCTAAAATAGAAAATACACATTTTCAACAACAGAACACAACAACAGTGTCCCTCTATCCAACCACCCAATAGCAACAAATAGATCAAGGCAAAAAGCCAAGCCATGTATGTGATATTCTATACTCACATGCCCAGAAAAGGCAGCCGAGAACGGTGGATCAGGAGATAATGGCCAGAATGGCCAAAGATAGCAGGCAAAGCACTCCCCGCCCCAGCAACCAGGAAGCTCTTTCTCCCAATTTTTTCCTGTTTTTATTTACCTGCTTTCTTTGGCCATTTTCTCCTGATCCATCGTTCTCGGCTGCCTTTTTTGGGCATGCGAGTATAGAATATCGCATACATTGGCTTTTTGCCTTGATCTATTTGTTGCTATTGGGTGGTTGGATGGAGGGACACTGTTGGGGTATGTTCTGTTGTTGAAAATATGTTTTTTTTATTTTAGATTACTACATTTAAAACTAAATGCATCTAATAAAATTTATAACTTTTTATAATATGGTTTGCTTCACGAGTCCATGCCTTTAAAGTCCCGCCCGTTAGGGGAAACCACACGCGTACTCTAGTTTGGGATGTTGGCTGGCCTTTACAGCAGATATTTTCCATTCCTTTTAATATTCAGCTTTGAAACCGAAGCCTGAAGGTGCTCTGGTTTTGGAGGAGGTATAATCCCCTGGGGAGGGATTTTTGGAGCTTTCTGCTGTGAAAGGAAGACCTTTGCTCTGGTGACGTCCTATAACTTGTCAAGTGCCTCACCAAAACACATCATCCTTTAAAAAGGGGCACATGAATTAGGCATCTTATAGGAAGCTTCAGGTTTAAAAACTATAAGAGACTGAGTTTCTGGCTAGAAATGCGAGCCCTAGTCCAATTAGCGGCAGTTTGACAAACCAAAAAACTGCAGCAATAGCTGGTTGCATGGCTGGACCTGCAAAAGTAAAGAGCCTTTTAAAAAAGACTCAAAGTTTCTGTCTTCAGAATCCTTAAATTAAGTAACATCTTCTATAGGTACAGTAAGATATTCAGGATAGACAACAGGGTCTACTACTGGATCAGTCCATCGGTTAATGATTTCTGCCCCCCCATTTATACTGCATATGATGCTCGGAGGGGTGAAAACACAACCAACAAACTGCCCATTCTATTTGTCCGAGGATGGGAAGTAACTTGACTTCACAGGCCTCTGGTGAAATTGAGGAGAATCAAATGCGACTATACTGAGGCTTTTGTGCTCAGCATAAGTGAACATATCTACATTGACAAGCACGTTGCATGAAGCCATAGCATGCAGTGGATGGGGTAAAAAGTCTCCCACTGCATCCTCTTCAAAGTTTATGTCCACCTCTTCTAAGTGAGGTAGTGCCACTTCTGACTCGGGCAGGAGGAGATAGGGAGGAATCCTGGTGCTTTGGGCTCTTGACAGTGATGGCTGAATTAAGACCATTAGAAATTCTGACATTGCTGCAGACAATGCAAAGACTGGTGTTAAAACAGGGTTCTTCTGACGCAAGAGAAGCAGTGTCACAGTAGTTTTTCCTTTGCAACTTATTGGCAGAGCAAATGTTTGCCTGAGCTTTTGTCACAATTCCTTTGTGCCTGGTTTCTGCCATTGAGGGCATTTCCCTGTGGCGTACTTACAGTGGGGTGTGGAAATGGATGAAGGGAGTGGTGAACCGTCCCAAATCTATAACCAAGGTTGCACTGCTTCTGTTATAGAAGGCAGTGAATAGTTGATTGAAGAGTTGATTGAACAAATAAATGCAAACTAAATAAGCAGAAGCAAAGCATAGAAACTTTTGTACAACAGGGACGAGATACAGAGCACTAGCAAAAAAAAAAAAAAGAAAAAGGCTTAGGAGTGCGGTAGGTTTATAGCGGTAAGTACACACAAGAGGGGCATTACTGAAAGCTTTACCAGTGTCCAATACACCTTAAGGTAGCAGCCTGTAACCCAGGGTCTATGAATATTCAGCCTGTGTCTTGTATTGTACAACCAAGGCTGCGTTCACACTAATGCATTTTTGCTCACTTTTAACCTTGCTAAAAAACATAAGGAAAAAATTTGCGTTTGTTTTGAAGAAAATGTCCGTTTCAAAAGATGCATCCTGGGAGTTTGGCACGCAGAAAATGCACAAAAAAAAAAAAAAAAAAAAATCAAACTAAACACACCACATGCATTTTTAATCCGCCTTCAAATAGGGCAGCTTCACACTGCCTCCGCTGCACTTTTGCTAAAAGCACAGCTAACATGCGGTTTTCATGCTGTTAGCTGCGCCTTTCTATAGACTATGGTTTTGCGCTTTTGGTGTGGTTTCAAAAAGAGTGTCAAAAATGCAGCATGTAGAAATTTTGCTGTGCTTTCTGAAACCACAAAATCTCTAAAGAATTCTATTGCAAAGTGCAGCTAACCCGCAGGAAAAAAAAAAAACAAAAAAACTGTGGGTCAGCTGCTTTTTAGCAAAAGCACAAAAGGCCGTGGGAAGCCACCCTGAGATATGCATTTTGTATTTAACATGGAATCATACTAAAGAAATAAAATATAAATGTGTGCATACTATGAGTAACCGCCCGATTTCACTAGCTTGTTCCAATTATAGCACACTATTTGAGCATATCAAGTTAAAAAGGATATCTAACAAAACATGTCATACTTGCCGCCTCTGTGCAGTTAGTTTTGCACAGAGTGGCCACAATCCTCCTCTTCTGGGGGTCCCTCAATGGCGCTCCTGGCGGCTCCTCCTCTTCGAGTGCTCCGTTGGAGAGCCACTCCCCCTCGGGGCACTCTTGCGGGCGCACACACGTAACCTGCTGCTGCGTCTATTGACAGACAGCAGGACATGGCCCTGCCCCCCAGGTCATTGGATTTGATTGACATCACCAGTAGCCAATGACTGCGCTGCTATCAATATATCCAATCAGGATCCAAGACACCGGCTGGAGCTGGTGTGCTAGTCCCTGTTGCTGGAAAGACCGGGTTCAGGTAAGCAAAAGGGGGGCTCTGGTGGGCAGCTGCATCACAGGTGGGTTTTTCACCTTAATGCACAAAATGCACAAGGTTTACAACCCCTTTAAAAGGTCCTATTACACTTGCTTCATGGTAGTTAGGTTAGGCATTAGGAATCACAGATGACCTATTTTTAACAAATAGAGCAATGGGGACTAAAACATAGGCCAGATAAACAGCTTGCCGATTGCTGAGGAATATATAGTTGCTAAGGATGAATAAAAACAACAGTCCATGCAGTGCAACCTGTGTGGGTGTGCGTTTGTGTAGACAATCATTTCCATATCCCTGTATATTGCGTTTGCTAAGATGCATGTCAAAGTCTTTTAAAACTATCAATACTCCCTGTTGACAGCACCAATTGGGGAAGAAAGTACCACATCCTAATCGCCCTCCCAGTGAAAAACCCGCTACGCAGCTTAAGGTTAAAGGTGGATGTAAACCCTTACATAAACCCAGTGACGCAAACAGCCTCAGATGATAAACAAATCTCCCTATACAAGTTTTACATGTATATCTGCTGTCTTCATCTGTATAAATCCTTTAAAGTTTCTCTTCCTGGTTAGCAATGAGAGTGGAGTATTCGCATACAGCCAAGACAGCTGATTGGAGCAAAGGCACACACCCCCTCTCCTCATAGGCAAAGGAAGAAAAGATTGTGCAGAGCTGTGCTCTTAAAGTGGAGTTCCACCCACTTTTACAACTGTTCAGCATCCCTCGCTCATCCCTTTTCTCAGCACCTACTGTATATCTGCTGTATTCAATTTTCACTTCCTCCTCCCTGGCCGTGGCCCATCGCATCATTTCCTGTTTGCAATGCCTTCTGGGAAGGGGCGGCAACTTCCTCTGACACTGCCGTTGCTATGGAAACCTGACCTGAAACCTATTACACTGCTTATGCTGCACTGAGCATGTGCAAGATCTGCAAGGATGAGATCCAGGAAGAAATACAGTCTGGCTTCAGATGCCCACACTTAAGATGGCCACGGCCTGCTGTAAGTTTATAAAATAACAAACTACTGCTATAAACTAACAAAACAGACCTTAGTTTACAGACTAACTTTACTAGAATATATTAAGCTTGTGTACTATAGGGGTATTTTTATTTAAAAAGTATAATTTCGTCCGGAACACCACTTTAAAAACGGCAAACTGACTGCTAATCTATCTTATATCTCCCTTCTCAGAGAACGTGTGAGAAGTTATCAGGCCAATAACAGAGCTACGGAGCAAGAGACAGCTACAGGACATAGTGCTTTGGAGAGAGATAAGAAAACACTACAGATATATGTGCCCAAATCAAAATGTCATGAATGGGGTTTACATCCACTTTAAACAGCTTCTCTTCCAATCTCATGGTGTGGCCCCATGTCCTCTTACACTCCCCGAGACTGAATAGTTTCATACCCACACTGGGATTAACACAGATATTTGAATATGTCTCCTCTCAAGCGTCTTGTCCAGGGAGAATAAATTTATCACTTGTAGTCTTTCCTCATATTTGAGGTCCTCCAGCCACCTTATTAAATTTTGTTGCCCTTCTTTGAACTCTCCAGTTCAGCACATTGATGATTGGTGACCAGAACACTCCAGATGAGGCCAAACCTGAGTTTTTATAAAGTGGTAGAATTACCTTTTTATCTCTGGAGTAAAACCCTTTAATGCAGGCTACTATTCTGCTGGCTTTGCTTGCCGCAGCTTGACAATGCATGTCTATGAACAGATATGACACATGGCCTGTCACATGTCAAATAAAACTATTATGTTGCAGCCTATATTGTTACAATTGCCATTCTAGTTGAATCTTATTTCAAGCCCTTAAAAGTTGGCAAAGAGGGTAAAAACAAAAATAAATACCCTGCACTAAACATTTGGTGTGCCAACAATTTGGTACAAATGCTAATATTTAGGACTTAGAATCCAAAACGAATATACCTCAAATTAATTTCCTTGCCTACATTTGACAAGCGTCAAGAAAGAAGATAGATACTAATGTACAACCTTGGGTAGTACAAAAACATCTTACCTGTGGTTTGAGGGGTAACCTGGGTGGAAGGTCAGAGATAAACTCTTCAAAGCGAATAAGTTCATGAGCATGGTGAAGCAAGGCTTCTGAGGCTTGATTCTTATGTACAAGTATTATATGGAAGCCATGCCTGTGACGCAGGTCACTCAATTCAAGAGCAAAATTTACATCAGCTAGAAAACCAAAAACAAAAAAAATAAAGTCAGAACAGATTATTTCCTTGCCCTTCCTGACAATTTATTGACACATCAGTTCAGTAATGGAAGTTTGCATTCTTTCCTGATAGTTTGCCCTCAACATAACACACACACACACACACACACACACACACACACACACACATATAGGTTTTGATATGCAGGCTTCATTACTTTGCATTGCAGCGTTTTTCACACGTCAAATCGAACTCCAAAAACGCAATAAAGCGGGATCAATTTACAACCATGAAATTTATCAGAGTAAGCTATTCTTACATGTGCCATACAACATATCTGAATCCGACAGATCAGTGTCTCAAACTGCAGAACTTTCACCAACACCCTAACCCAAACCTAAGCCTTCAACTCTTTCATACCTGAGAAAACAACTTAGTAGCCTTTTAAAAGAGTTAGATGGATGATGGTAATAAAACTAATCACATGTTAAATAGTATAATAAGTGACATGGACTGACAGATGCAAAGTAATAAGACATGCAGTTATGAAATGGGAATTACTTACTGGAAACCAAAACCACAGTTGCTGGAGAAGTGTGGGTATCTGCAAACCTCCTTAAACTCTGTCGGAGTTTATCATCTGCAGCGTTCTTTGCTGTAGCATTGATATGGGCAACTGTTACCTGTTAGATTGACAAGTAAACCAAAAAATTATTACCTCAACTCATTTGACATCTGTCATTCAGAGGTGGTTTGCATATCAAAACAAATATTCAAAATTTAAATATAGCATGATGCATAGTCCAATATCAAAATGCATGACATTCTCACTAACTGAAAAACATCCAAAAACCCCAAGATACAGCGCATCCAAAAATATTCACATCGCTTCGCTTTTTCCACATTTTGTTATGTTGTTACACCCTTATTCCAAAATGGATTAAAATTATTTTCCTCAAAATTCTACAAACAATACCCCATAATGACAATGTGAAGTTGGTTTGAAGTTTTTTTTTTTTTTTTTTTAATTTGCAAAACCACATCACATGTGTACACAAGTTCTCACATCTTTTGCCATGACACTCAAAATTGAGCTCAGGTGCATCCCGTTTCCGCTGATCATCCTTGAGGCTGGGTTCACACTGGTACGACACGACAGTCGTACATCTGTGGATCCAACTCTACCCTGCTACTTGAAGTCTGACTTCAATGAACAGGATCAGACTTTGATCTCGGCAATACCAGGCACTGTGTCTGGTATGAATCTGTAGGAGAAACTCATATATATATCTCCAAGACCATACCAGACCCTTTGGTCCGAATTGGATTTTAAGGGGAACCCCCATGGCCTGGGGTCCCCCCACAATCCACACCAAACCCTTATCCGAGCATGCTGCCCGGCAGGTCAGAAAAAGGGGATGGGGACAAGCAAGCGCACCACCCCCCCCCACCCTACCCCCGCATACCAGTTCACATGCCCTCAACATGGTGGGGCTCTGCACCCCCCACCCTAAAGCACCTTGTCTTATTGATGAGGACAAGGGCCTCTTCCCGACAACCCTGGCCAGTGGTTGTCAGTCTGCGGGTGGGGGGGGGTTATCCGAATCCGGAAGCCCCTCTAACAAGTGACCCCACCCTATGTGAATGAGTATGGGGTACATAGTACCCCTACCCATTCAGCCAAAAAAAAAAAAAAAAAAAAACCACCAACACACAGGTTTTTGACAAAGTAATTTACTAAAGCAGCGCCAGCGTCCATTCTCCTTCCAATTTCTTCTCCCTCTGGTTCTTCTCCCTCCACTGACATCCTCCGCTGTTCGTTCTCTTTGCTGTCTTCTCCCTCTGCTCTTCTCCTGACGCTTGCTCCCACTGTAATGCTGGGGCTGCTGTGTGCCATTACCTATATAGCCATGAGGCATGGCCACCCATCAACATGGGGGCAAGGTGCCTTGGGAATGCCCCAAAGCAACCCCCCCCCCCACCACCACCACGTTAAGGGCATTTGGCCTGGTATGTTCCAAGAGGGGGGATGTTGAGGGCATGTGGCCTGGTATGTTCCAAGAGGGGGGACTCCACGCTTTTTTTGCGTGGGGTTCCCCTTCAAGATCAAAGCACAAGTCGCATTCCAAAGTCAGATCAGTTAATACGAACATTTAAAGAGATTCAATAGGCTGAAGTAGGATCAAAGTCGGACCAAAGTAGTGCAGGAAACTTTTTCAAAGTCGGACAGACTTGTGTCAGATAAGTTAAGATGGCTCTCATAGGGAACCATTTATTTGTACACATGCCTTGTGCTCCCAATGGCGGAGCATTTGTCGTACCAGCATGAACCCAGCCTGAGAGGTACATTCAGGTTTATTGGACATGATTTGGAAAGACACCTGTCTATCAAAGGTCCCACAGTTAACAGTGCATGTCAGAGCACAAACCAAGCCTTGAAGTCCAAGGAATTGTCTGTCAGATTTGTATCGAGGCACAGAAAAAAAAAAAAATTCTGCAGCATTGAAGGTACCAATGAGCACAGTGGTCTCAATCATCCATAAATGGAAGCAGCTTGGAACCACCAGGACTCTTCCTAGAGTGGGCTGCCTGGCCAAACTGAGCAATTGGGAGAGAAGGGCCTTACTCAGGGAGGGGAAAAAGATCCTGATGGTCACTGACAGAGCTCCAGCATTTCTCTGGGGAGAGGAGAACCATCCAGAAGAACCACCATTCTCTGTAACACTTCATCAACGAGGCCTGCATGGTAGAGTGGCCAGACGGAAGCCACATAACAGCCCGCCTAGAGTTTGCCAAAAGGCACCTGAAGGATTCTCCGGACATGAGAAACAAAATTCTCTGGTCCGATGAAACAAAGATTGAACTCTTTGGCCTGAATGGCAAGCATCATGTCTAGAGGAAACCAGGCACTGCTCATAACCTGGCCAATACCATCCCTTACAGTGAAGCATTGTGGTGACAGCATCAGGCTGTGGGGAAGTTTTTCAGAGACAGGAACTGGGAGACTAGTCAGGATCGAGGGAAAGATGAATGCAGCAATATACAGAAACATCCTTGCTGAATGCCTGCTCTGGACCTCAGACTGGGGTGAAGGTTCATCTTCCAACAGGACAACAACCCTAAGCACACAGCCAAGATAACAAAGGAGTGGCTATGGGACAACTCAGTGAAAGTCCCTGAGTAGCCCAGCCAGAGCCCAGACTTGAACCCAATTGAAAAGCTCTAGAGAGATCTGAAACTGGCTGTGCACCGACACTCCCCATCCAACCTGATGGAGCTTGAAAGGTCCTGCAAAGAAGAGTGTGAGAAACTGCCCAAAAATAGGTGTGCTGAGCTTGTAGCAGGCATACTCAAAAAGACTTGAGGCTGCAATTGGTGGTTCACCAAAGTATTGAGCAAAGGCTGTGAAGACTTATGAACATGGGATTTTTTTTGTTTTTCATTTTTAATAAATTTGTAAAGATTTGAAACAAACTTCTTTCACATTGTCATTATTGGGTATTGTTTGTCGAATTGAGGAAAATAATGAATGCAATCCATTTTGGTATAAGGCTGTTACATAACAAAATGTGGAAACAGTGAAGCGCTGTGAATACTTTCCGGATGCACTGTAGGTCTATGCAGGATTCACACCATGGAATAGTTACTTCTGGTATCAAAACCCCCCCGCAAGAAATTAATTAATTTCACCTAAAATCTTAATTTTTGTATACAATAGAGAATTAAAATGTTTAATGGAATCTTATGCCTCTTGAGGATTCTGGTTATGCAATCTCTTCTTGAAGCAATAACTACAAGGAGGTTTCACTTTGTAGAATGACATTTCAGATTTATTTTATTGTTTAACGTAGCAGAAGCAATTGGAACAAGCAGAACCCACATATTGACTCAGTGACAGACTCCAATTTGACCTGGATGTTGGTGTGGAAAACATTTCCATTGTAGTTCCAAGAGATAACTAATCAGAAGGTGACGTAGGATTAGGATGGCCATTAAAAAAATATATATATTACCTGACAGTTATTTAGTTCCTCAATTACTTCCTTGTTTTCCTTACTGATGTCACAGACACAGATGAATTCTGCCTCTCTATGACCTTTGAAAAAACGTTCACGAATTCTCTTCACAACAGTTACAGCTGAGCGACCGCTGGGCACAGAGCAGTTTTCAATGTCCCAAAACACACCAATAGGGGGAAGATTTTCCTGCACCTGTCCAGCAGATGACATCTCAGGGGCTCCTATAAAAATGCAACTTTATTAAACCACAAAACACATTCAAGGTTCAGATTACTCATAGAAAAACAAAATCACACGTGCGCACGCACACAGGGAAAATTAGGTTTACCACAATTTTGTGATGCTTTAAAGAAATGCTTAGTTCGCATGATAGTCGTATCCTTCACGTTTTCCTGTGTTCCACACCCATTGCACAAGGGTAGTGCAGTAGCCTGGGTGCTTGGAGGTGGAATATTAGGCCACATTTTGTTTCCATCATTTACGCTACTAGTAGGTGGCTGCAGGAAGAGAATAAAAAATTTAAACAATTAGATTTTTCTCAAATCATTTCAATTATGCTTGGCAAAATCTTTTTAATGAAGCACATCCACAAGTATATCAAAAGGTACTGACTAAATGAAATTATGAACATAAGGAGTTGACAAGACTTAAAACACAGCTCAATACATTAATATCAAAACAGTCTTAAAACAAACCTCAAAGCGGAATTAAACTCCCATGGCTATATTAAAGGGATTGTCCATCATCATTGTGAGTCCATCATTTGGCATCCATAGCCACCAAATGTATGACTTGGCCCCGCCCCCCAGCACCATTGGATTTTATTGACAGCAGCGGGAGCCAATGGCTGCACTGCTATCAATCTATCCAATCAAGATCCGAGAACCCCAGGCAGAGGAAGAGCGCACCGGCTCAGTCAAGTAAAACGGAGGGTCTGCGGGGCAGGTCACTGACAGGTGTTTTTTCACCTTAATGCATAGGATGCATTAAGGTGAAAAAAAAAAAAAAAAGAGGGCTTACAAACCCTTTAACCACTGGGCACTTAAACCCCCTTCCTAACCAGTCCAATTTTCAGCTTTTGGTGCTCTCACATTTTGAATGACAATTACTCAGTCATGCAACATTCTACCTATATGACATTTCTGTCCCTTTTTTCACACAAATAGAGCTTTCTTTTGGTGGTATTTAACCGCCACTGGGTTTTTTTTAAATTTTTGCGCTATAAAAGAAAAAAGACCGAAAATTCTGTAAAAAAAATTATTTTCTTTGTTTGTTATAAAATTTTGCAAATTAGTAATTTTTCTAAATAAATTTTGGCTAAAAGTTATACTACATATCTTTGGTAAAAAATAGCCCAAATTGGTGTAAATTATTTGGTCTTTGTGAAAGTTGTAGAGTCCACAAGCTATGGTGCCATTCTCTTAAAATTGATCAGACCTGACGTACTGACGGCCTCTCTTATTTCTTAAAGCCCCTTTCACACTGGGGCGGTAGGGGGCGTCGGCGGTAAAACAGCGCTATATTTAGCGCTGTTTTACTGCGGTATTTGGCCGCTAGCGGTGCAGTTTTAACCCCCCGCTGGCGGCCGAAAAAGGGTTAAAAAAACCCTCGTATAGCGCGGCTATAGCCGCGGTATTACCGCGGTATAGCCGCGCTGTCCCATTGATTTCAATGGGCAGGAGCGGTTTGGGAGCGGTAAATACACCGCTCCTTCATCGCTCCAAAGAAGCGGCTGACATGAGATTTTTTCTTCTCTTGCCAGCGCACCGCTTCAGTGTGAAAGCCCTCAGGCTTTCACACTAAACAAACAGCGGAGGCTGTTTAGGGGCGGTTTGCAGGCGCTATTTTTAGCGCAATAACGCCTGCAAACCGCCCCATTGTGAAAGGGGTCTAAGACCCTAACAAGCCAGGAAAGTACAAACCCCCCCAAATGACCCCTTCTTGGAAAGTAGACATCCCAAGGTATTTAGTAAGAGGCATGGTGAGTTTTTTGAAGATATAACTTTTTCCCACAACTCTTTTTTTCCCCCCTTCACAAAATTGTTATATTAGCAGGTTATTTCTCACACACAGCATATGCATATCACAAATTACACCCCAAAATACATTCTACTACTCCTCCTGAGTATGGCGACACCACATGTGTGGGACTTTTACACAGCGTGGCCACATACAGAGGTCCAACATGCAGCGAGCGCCATCAGGCGTTCTTGGAGCATAAATTACACATATAATTTCTTGACTACCTTTCACACTTTTGAAAGTCCTGGAGCACCAGGACAATGGAAACGCCCCAAAAATGACCCCATTTTGGAAAGAAAACAACCCAATGTATAATCTATGATGCATATCGAGTCTTTTGAACATGTCTTTTTTCTACAAATTTTTGCAAAACCTGTAAAGAAAATGAAAACACAAAAGTTGTCCATTTAAACAATATTTCTAACACATAGCATGAACATACCAAAAATTACACCCCAAAATAGATTCTCCTACCCCTGAGTACGGTGATACCACGTCAGAGACTTTTACATAGCCTGGCCACATAGAGGCCCAACATGCAGGGAGCACACCATCAGGTGATCTAGGAGCACAAGTTTCAAATCTAATTTGACTACCTATTACACTTTTGTGAGGCACTGTAGTGGTATGGATGTAGCATGGATGAGAACTGATGTGGCATGGATGGGATGACTGAGTATGGCTGAGTATAGATGGGATGGCTGGGTACAGCTGAGTATGGCTGGGTATGGATGGGATGGATACTGCTGAGTACGACCGAGGGCGGCCGGGTACAACTGAGGGCGGCTGGATGAGTATTGCTGAATATGGATGAGCATTGCCGATTAGGAATGGCTGGCTGAGGATGGATGGATGGATATGGCTGGCTGAGTATGGATGGCTGGGTATGGATGGTATGGATGGCTGGAGGGGGCATATCAGCGCTGTGGGCACTACACATCCAGTCCACAGCACTGCATCACCCGATCTCTCCTCTCTCCCCTCGCGCTGTACCGATCTGGTACAGAGAGGGGAGAGAGGAACCGGACATGCCAGTTTGTTTACATGTGATCGCTCCGTCATTGACGGAGCGATCACGTGGTAAACTCCTGCTGTCAGCGGCCATTTACCGTGATGCGCCGGGTCCTTCAGACCAGGCGGTCGCGGATATTCCCGGGCGCGTGCCCCAGGGGACTCGCAGGGGCAAGATTCTGGGAGGACGTCCATAGACGCCCTCCCAGGATAAGCCGCCCACGCTGTAGCCATCTTTCGGCTATGGCCTGGTCGGTTAGTGGTTAAGGCTTAGCTATAGGTACAGTAAATACTCAGATATTTACTTTTATATGGGCCAGTTACGTCACTGGTGCATGCGCTCTGAAGGAACGGCATGCCTGTTCCATTTCTTCAGAGTCCTGTGCCGTGAATAGCAGCTCTCGCGCTCATGCATAGCCAATAAGAAAGCCGGAAAATGCAAACCCGGAATGAAGACCGGGTGAAGATGAAAGCCCTGTCAGCACATCGCTGGAGGGCTTCGTTGTCAGTTAAATTTCACATAATGCGCTAGTATGAAATGCACACATATTAACCACTTGCCGACCGGCTAACACCAATATACGTCGGCAGAATGGCATGTACAGGCAAATTAACGTACCTGTACACTGCCCTTTAAGACGCGGCATTGTGGGCGCAAGCCCATGTCTGTCCGCGGGGATACCCACGATCGTCTCACAGAGAGGAAGAACAGGGAAATATAAAAAGATAAAAATGCAGATTGCCGCCATTACTAGTAAAAAAAAAAAAAAAAAAAAATGGATTCATAAAAATGCCATAAAACTATCCCCTATTTTGTAGACGCTATAACTTTTGCGCAGACCAATCAAATGCTTTTTTTACCAAAAATATGTAGAAGAATACGTATCGGCCTAAACTGAGGACAAAACAAAAAAAAAAAAATGTTTTTTTTATATATTTTTTGGGGATATTTATTATAGCACAAAGTAAGTTTTCAAAATTGTCACTTTGTTTATAGCGCAAAAAATAAAACCGCAGAGGTGATCAAATACCACCAAAAGAAAGCTCTATTTGTGGGGAAAAAAAAAAAAAGAAGTCAATTTTGTTTGGGAGCCACGTCGCGCGACCGCGCAATTGTCAGTTAAAGCGACAGTGCGGAATCGCAAAAAGTGCTCTGGTCTTTGGCCAGCCAAATGGTCCGGGGCTGAAGTGGTTAATTTTACCTTGCAGGTTTAAAAAAAAAAAAAAGCCAGCATAGCAATTTAGTGAGAATATAATTTTTTTAGAACATAATATATAAACATATATACACACACACACACACACACACACACACACACTGCCCCAGAGTTACAAACATTCGACTTACAATGTCATGTTGGTCCTGGAAACTTACTGTCCGCTGAACCGGTCAGCAATCCCACATCAATGCATTGCCAGTTAATCCCTAGGCCAGTGATGGCAAACCTTGGCACCCAAGATGTTTTGGAACTACATTTCCCATGATGCTCATGCACTCTGCAGTGTAGTGGAGCATCACGGGAAATGTAGTTCTAAAACATCTGGGGTGCCAAGGTTCGCCATCACTGCCCTAAGCTATCCCAAAAACATTTTTGGCTAGAGTTAAACCAAAAAAATAAATAAATAAACCCTGTTCCAACTTTCATTCAAATTACAAACCTACAGAACCCATCTTATTTGTAATCCGGGGACTGCTGTATAAATACTATATATATTTTAAAAGTCTAAGAATTGTTTTATTAATGATCAACATAGACACTTATGTCACAGTGAAAACTGATCTCTGAAAAGTAATAAAAAAAAAAGAGCATCTATGGTCAAAACGTGAAATCATTTACCACTTCAGATCCAGGTTTCACCCGTTCACTGAAAAGAGCATTTTTTGCAATTTGGCACCCTGCTGCTTTAACTGGTAATTGCGCAGTCATGCAACGCTGTATCCAAACTAAATTTACATCCCTTTTTTCCCCACAAATTGCTTTCTTTTGGTGGTATTTGATCACCACTGGGGTTTTTTTTACAATAAACGAAACAGACAGAAAATGTTAAAAAATAAATTTGGGAAGTTTTCTGGCCTTCTTATAAATTGGTCAAAGTCTGCCCTTCTGTTATTGGATGGAGATGAATCACAGGAGGTGTGTGCCACTTACCCTATTCCGATTACTACTTCCTTCAAATATCTAGGGATTCAAATTACATCCCAGCCCCGGGACTTTATACATTTAAACATATTTCCACTCCTACAGCGCTTCCGAGACAAAATTAAGACCTGGAACTCTGTTAATGTCGGTAGCAGGTAGAATAAATCTAGTAAAAATGATTCTTATGCCCCAGTTACTTTATTTTCTGCATAACACTGTTGTAATATGTTGGCCAATTTATGTATAATATTGTATTGGAGTGCTGACCAGAAATTCAGTTGCATTGTCCAACTGAATTTTAACATAGCAAGGGAACAAGCTGAAGACTCTTTGATGTGTTAATCATATGCAAGTCTATTTGAACATCTCAAAGGGTATTCAGGTGGTATGTTAATCTAATCTTGTTGATGTTGATATGCGGGAGTGCAAATTGGGGTGGTTTATGACTACAGCTGTTCACGGCTGGGGGTTGTTGTCTGTTTCAAAGACTAAAGCTAATCAAAGGCCAATCAAATTGCTCAGCCATTCAATGCCTGGTGAATATAACACGGCATTCAGTCTATAGGTTTAGTAAGTGAGGCTTGTCTGTGTAGGGGAGGCTTGTCTGTATGGGGGAGAGGCTTGTCTGTGTATGCACACTCGGACCTAAGACATGGGACTTTGAATTATATCTCCTCTGTCGGATTTCTTTGTCATCTGTGGACTTTGGACTTTGTTCTGTGTTGGAAGTCAATAAAGTGCATCTCTCTGGAAGAATTGGGTTGCTGCGGAAGAGTACTTATTAATTATCTATACACCCAATATACAATAAATTTATATACCCGATCACTACAAACACCCCTATGGTTATCCCCTTAAAAATATTTCATATAGTTAATGCCATTTTCCGAACTCTTATTTGGAAAAATGGTCCCGCCCGGATAAAATTAGAACACCTACAGAGATCCAAGGACTGTGGTGGACTGGCATTGCCCAACCCATGGTTGTATTACCTGGCCTCCCAATTACAGCACCTGATTGGTACATCTGTCCCGTCACAAAACTCATCCCACAGGTTAATGATACATACAGTAGGTAAAGGCCCGATTCATATGGCTTTAGAGGCATTAGCCTTCACTAAACCACATAAAAAATACCCAACGTTCAGTTTGATTCAAAAGGTGTGGAGTAAGTCCAAATATCTCCAGAATGTTGATGGATATACGGAATATAGTCCCATTTGGCACAATGAAACATATGGGGAACTAGCTAAATTACAGTGCGGAGCTCGTTGGAAGCAGTTTGGAGTCACTCATATCAAACATATATTTAGGGATGGAGTATTACGAACATTTGCTGATTTAAAGGAAACGTATAATCTGCCAGCCTCAATGTTATTCTACTATGTGCAGCTTAGACATGCAGTACACACACAGAGCCGCTCTTCGGAGTGGCATTTGTCCCCAACCCCGGTATTTAATCTACTGAGGGATGCTGACTCATCTAAAGGATTTATTTCTCAATGCTATGCCATCCTGCTACAATCCGTGATGAGACACCATCCCTTGAGGGTGAGAGAGAAATGGGAAACAGAGGTGGGACAACTAGACGGGGATCAGTGGGAGATCTTTCAGGCAGTGAACCAATGTTCACTCAATGTGTCACAAAAACTTACCCAATTATATATACTATTGAGAACATATTACACTCCACACAGATTACATTTAATGAACAGGCAGACGGATCCAACGTGTACTAGATGCAAACGTGAGCATGGAGACCTTACACATATGCTGTGGAGATGTCCCAAATTACACATGTATTGGGCAGGAGTGGTGCAAAACATTAACTCAATTTTTAATGTGAATCTTCCACAGGACCCTAGAGCGTGTCTCTTGGGGGCTTCGGAGGAATACGAATGGGAAGGACACAACAGAGAGGCTGTGCATAGAGTACTTTTTCAGGCCAGAAGGCTGATTATGACTCACTGGAAGTCTGATAGGCCCCCGACTATTAAAGAGTGGACGGATAATATTAACACAACTCTAAAAATGGAAACGTTGATTTATCAACAGAGGTAGCATGCCAAAATATGAAAAAATATGGGGTCCATGGTTGGATGTACCGGGATTAGCACCTATGGAGTTGGTATATGACAGGTTGCTAGGAATCAATGCCAGGTGAAACATGGATAGTGGTTGACTGTATTTGGAACAGGGTCTTAGCCGTGTTATATTGAGACCGTTGATTGTTTCCTGGATTATGTATTGCATAAGAGGAGCTATGTAAATCTGCTTACAATGTTTTTGTAATGTTCTTCCTGCAAACCTAATAAAATCTTGTTGGATTAAAAAAAAGAAAATGTAAAAAAAAAAATTATATTCTACTTTTTGTTAAAGAATCTCTAATAAACTCAATTTTTGTCATACATTTTAGGACAAACTGTATTCAGCTACTTTTTTTTATTTTTTTAATTACCAAAATTTAAATAAGCGTATATTTATTGGTTTGCGCAAAAGTTATAGCGTCTACAAACTATGTTATGTTTACTGGAATTAACACAGCTTTTACTTTCTGACTGCCTCTCTCATTTCTTGAGGTGCTAAAATTGCAGGGCAGTACAAAACCCCCCAAATTACCCCTTTTCGGGAAAATAGACACCCCAAGGAATTTGCTGAGAGGCATGTTGAGCCCATTGAATATTTCATTTTATTGTCACAAGTGATTGAATAATTACTACTTGTCACTGAAATTATAAATTGCTCACATATGTCATGGGTATATGTGTAATTACACCCAAAAATACATTTTGCAGCTTCTCCCAAGTACGGGAATACCACATGTGTGAAACTTGGGCAGTCTAGCCGCATTCAGGACCCCAAAAACCAATCACTGCCTTGACTTTAAAGGCATAAAATTGCTCATTTCACTTCCTCACTACCCATCAGTTTCAAGGGCCCTGAAACGTCAAGATCGCACAAAACTGCCCCCCCAAAATGACCCCTTTTCGGAAAGTAGATACCCCTCAGCATTCTTTTTTGAAAATTGAAAAAAGAAGAAGAAATAAATTTTCCTTTGTAATAAAAGCGAAAAGGTAGTGAGTAAGGATGAGCCGAACACCCCCGGTTCGGTTCGTAGCAGAACATGCAAACAGGAGAAAAAAAAAAAAAAAGTATGAACCCTGTTAAAAAGTCTATGGGAAGCAATCATTTTAAAGGCTTATATGCAAGTTATTGCCATAAAAAGTGTTTGGGGACCTGGGACATGTATCCATGCAAAAAATAGTTTTAAAAACTGCCGTTTTTTCTGGAACAGCGATTTAATAATGCTTTAAATATCGTGCCTGGGGGGTTTCCCTAGTATGCCTGTAAAGTAGCGCATCTTTCCCATGTTAAAACAGTGCCACAGCAAAATTACATGTCTAAAGGAAAAAATGTCATTTAAAACTGCTTGCGGCTGCAATGTATTGTCAGATCCCAGCAATATAGATAAAAATACAAAAAAAAAAAAATGGCATGGATGTCCCCCAAAATTCCATACCAGGCCCTTCAGGTAGGTCTGGTATGGATATTAAGGGGAGCCCCGCACCAAAATTTAGAAAATGGCGTGGGGGTCCCCCAGGCCCTATATCTTCTGCAGAAAATTGGGCCTTAGGCGTTGGTGGTGCCATAAAACTGTAACCCCTCACAGATACTCTTGTTGGGCGCAGGAACGGGCCCTGCTGGTAAATATATCAAAAATTGTAATTATATGCACCTGTTAAACAGGGGCAAAAAAATTGGGCCTTGGGTGGTGGTGCCCTAAACCTAAAATATCGTTGAAAGCTATCATCAAGATTGAGGAGGAATAGGATAGTCAGCATAGGCTTCAAGGGATCCTACATCAATAGCAAACTCAATTAGTTACATCAGCATCAGGTGCTTGATAGCTGCTGATGCAAGACTGATTCATTTTTATGAAAGTGAGTCTCAATGGAGTCTGGACAGGCACACTCTGATCCGTTACAAACCCTACAGCAGCACTGAATGTGCGTTCAGAAAGCACGCTGGATGCAGGACAGGCCAGTCACTCAATTGCATATTGAGCAAGTTCTGGCCAGTGGTCCATCCTCAAGACCCAGTAACCCAGTGGATGCCCTGTTGGAAAGGTCTCCAGGTCTGCTCTTGCTCCTAGATATTCCTGCACCATACAATGCAGACGCTGGCAATGGTTGCTTGAACGATCAGACCTTGGTGCTGAGGACTGAAAAATTGTTTAAAGACATCAGTCAGCCGGCCACCTTCTCCACTGCTCTTCCTCTGACTGAACGAAGCCTCAGCAACACGTTGTCAAGCACCAGGAAATGGTAACCTCCCAGGGTCTGGAAAAGCGTGGCACAAACCTTTCTTCAAGGCCTCCCGAAGATGTTTCATCCTCTACTCCCTCTGCGAAGGCAGGATGAGTTCTGCAAGCTTAGCCTTGTAACGTGGATCAAGAAGGGTCGCTAGCCAGTAACGATCCGTCTCCTTGATACCATGAATCCTAGGGTCCAGGCTTTGCAGAATCAGGGAGGCCATGCAGAATAATTTTGTAGAGGCATTTGATTCTGAGTCCTCTGGGTCACTAAGGATCACATTATCCGTAACTACCTCCTCCCAGCCACGTACAACTCCCTGGGTTTCTGGGAACTGAAAACCATCCCTTGAAGACTGCTGCATGTTATCCTTGACATCCAAGCTGACACAATCCTCCTCCTCTTCCTGTGTGTTTGGCGGGCCCGCAGGAATGCCATCTGGATAAAGGGGTCCTTGAGAGGAAAGGAAGTCCTCCTCTTCCTCCCGTACTGCCTCCAGTGCCCTGTCCATGATTCCACGAAGCATGTGCTCCAGCAGGAAGACTAGTGGGACAGTGTCACTGATGCATGCATTGTCGATGCTCACCATCCTTGTGGCCTCCTCAAATGGTGACAGGACAATGCATGCATCCTTGATCAGTAGCCACCAACGTGGCAAAAAGAAGCCAAGCTCCCCTGACCCTGTCCTGGTGCCATACTCGCACAGGTACTCATTAATGGCCCTCTGTGTGTGCAGCCACTGCAGCATTGCCAACGTTGAGTTCCACCTGGTGGGCATGTCACAAATGAGGCGGTTGGTGAGCAGGTTGCATTCCCTTTGAATGTCAGCCAGCCAGCCGAGCACTGGCACTGTGACCTGCAGAAATGACCACAGACTTTTCTGGCCTGCCTCAGGAGATCCTATAAGACTGGGTACCTGCTCAAGAACTGCTGCACCACCAAATTCAGGACGTGTGCCAAACATAGAACATGGGTCAAGTGTGCCTGTCGGAGGGCAGAGAGAAGGTTGGTGTCAGTGTTGCATACAACCATTCCTGGCTGAAGCTGGCGTGGTGTCAACCACCTCTGAGCCTGCCCCTGCTGAGCTGACAATCTCTGCCCCAGTGTGGCTCCTGTCCCCTAGGCAGACCAAATCAAGCACCACATGGCATCTTTTAGCCTGACTGCTTGTGTAGGCCCTTGAAAGCTTACGGAGCACCGCTGGTTCAGAGGACATATCTGCAGAAGAGGCCATAGAGGAGGAAGAAAAAGAGGGGGTGGAGGAGAGAGCTGTGGCAGAATCGCCACTAGCATTTTGGAGGCGGAACAAACTCCAACACCACTGAACCCTGTCTTGCATCCTTCCCAGCTGCCATCAGAGTTACCCAGTGTGCCGTGAAGGAAAGGTAATGTCCCTGGCCATGCCTGCTGGACCATTAGTCAGCAGTAATATGAACCTTACAGCTGACCGCCCTGTCCAACGAGGCCAAACATTACCTTCCACATGCCGGTAGAGAGCCGGAATGGCCTTCCGTCAAAAAAAATGGTGTTTTGGAACCTGCCACTGAAGTACAGCACATTCCACAAATTCACAAAAGGGGCAGAGTCTACCAGCTGAAAGGGCAGCAGTTACAATGCTAGCAATTTGGCCAAGCTAGCATTTAGACGCTGAGCATGTGGACAGCTGGGACCAAATTTTTTTTATGGTTCAGCAACTGGGGGAGGGTATTTTCCTGATAAAATCAATTGGTGGTGTACTGCTAGCAGACTGGCTGCAAATACTTGGGACACCTATTGCTATAGCTTCATTCCTCTCAGTGCAGGTTTTTGATTAGACTGGAGGTATAGTAGGGTTGGAGATCCATGATGAGGAGCAAGGATAAATCCGCCTTTTTTCTTTGATGTGGGTCTTTCAAGTCCAGTTGCCAATGGACTGCATGGCAGGTTGTCATATGTCTGGTCAAGCATGTGGTGCCCAAGCGGCTGCTGTTCTGGCCACATTTGATCCGCTTCAGACACAGGTTGCAAACAGCAATGGTGCGATCTGCTGCACACGTGTCAAAAAAAGGCCCACACCAAAGAACTTTTAAAAGTCAACGGGGAGTCAGCAGCACCCTGCACCTGCAGAGCTCTGTGGTGTGATGCAATAGGGTTGTTCCCCTATAGCTGCCCCCTAAAAGACATCCTGCCTGGGAGTTGTGCCGCCTCCTTCTCTCAGGCACCCAAGTACAGTCAGTAACCTAATCATTCCCTCCCTCCTCATCACTGGAGCAAACTTGTCAGTATGCTGCAACTGGGGGAACATTACTGCCAGTTTATTGTCCTTCTGTGGCACCCCCTCTCTTTAGGCTCACGTTACTCCCTTCCTCAACCTGGGAACCAACATCGGAGCCTTCAAATCGCTGCACATCCTCCAGCAGCATGTACCCGACACTGGTCGAATAATTCTGGTGACTCCATGCATGATGGTGGGGCTACGGAAGGACTGACTGGACAAGGAGCAGGTGAAATAAGCCGCTTTGGCAGCTGCGTTGGAAGGCAAACTACTCAGAGCCTGGGTGACAGGATGAGGAGGATGAAGACGGCTTTGTTATCCACTCCATCAACGCTTCTGCATGTTGTGGTTCAATAACACAGCCAGCAGCAAAAAAAAAAACAACACACATGCCCCACAGCCACCTGCAGAGGATGCACCATGTACACGACCACCACTGTTGACAGAGAGAGGCTGCTTGCCCTCATTTAGTGGCCTGCGAGTGCTTTCCTCTCCTTGGTGGCCTTCCGGACATGAAGTATTTTTTGTTTTGCAACACCACACTACACTGTATTAGATACTGTGTACACTACCGATTGTGATCTCTCTCCAACACACTGCCACTAACTGAATAACCTGCCTGCTTAATCTAACTCAAGATATCTCTGTCCACACCAACAAGACTACACACGGCCACCGTGTAAGCAGCCTTATATAGCGTGGGGGGTGGACTTTGTCCCCCTGAGCCATGATTGGCCAAAGGCACCATGCCTTTGGCCAATCATGGCTCTCAGTAGAGCATGCTATGATTGGCCAAAGCATGTAGGTCAGGTGCATGCTTTGGCCAATCATACAGCAATGTACTGCGATCTCGCAGTGCATTATGGGGCATTTTGCGGCGCTCAAATTTTCCACGAACCCCCATAATCACTGTTCTGCGAATAGGTGAACACCTGATGTTCGAGTCGAACTTCAAGTTCATCCCTAGTAGTGAGGAAGTGAAATGAACAAATTACGCCTTCAGAAAGTCTTAAGGCGGTGATTGGTTTTCAGAGTCCTGCCAAAGACTGCCAAAAAGTCCCACATGTGGTAACCCTGTACCGCAGAATGTACTTTAGGGTGTAATTCCACACATATATACGTCATGTGTGAGCAATATCTCATTTGTGTGACAACTTTGTGAAAAAAAAAAAAAAAAATAAAAAAAATAAAAAATAATAATGTCATTTTCCAGAAACTTGTGGCAAAACATAAAATATTCCATGGACTAAACATGCCTCTCAGAATAGCTTGGGGTGCCTACTTTCCAAAAAGGAGTAAGTTTGGGGGGGGGGTTGGGGGATTTTACGCCCAACAATGGAAGCTTATGCCACACATCACTCACTTTTCTAACCACTTGAAGACCAAGCTTTTTCTGACACAGTTTACATGAAGAAAAAAAAAAAATTATAATAATACATACATACATATATATATATATATATATATATATATATATATATATATATATATATATATATATATATATATATATACACATACATATATATATATATATATATATATATATATATATATATATATATATATATATATATAAAATTTGTGCTAGAAAATTACTTTTCTAGCACAAACCCTACAGACTAAAATGGTGGGTTGCAATTCCACCCCCCCCCCCCCACACACACACACACACACACACACACACACACACACACACACACACACACACACACACACACACACTATGTGCTAGCGAATTTCCAAACATAATTTTGCAGAGATCAGGTTGGCCAGGACAGGGACAAAAATAGTAGGTGTCATGACTATATCCGCGTTTGCTAAAGACATGATATCTTTTCTGGGGTGCTCTTTGAGTAAGGGTACCAGGGAGGACTTTAGAAAAATGCCTCATGCATCTGGATTGAGAAACTGGGCCATAGCACCTCCTGGATACAAAAGGGCTGTGGTGATCTCTTCCTGGAATTTTAGGAAGAATCCACTTTTTCCTGAAGCTTTGTATAATACATAAGCTTTGAACAAAGCCAATTGGAATAAATATAGACACTTTTGTACCAAAAA
This sequence comes from Aquarana catesbeiana, assembly GCF_042186555.1. Taxonomy (NCBI): domain Eukaryota; kingdom Metazoa; phylum Chordata; class Amphibia; order Anura; family Ranidae; genus Aquarana; species Aquarana catesbeiana. Next base: position 175,131,966 of record NC_133329.1, on the reverse strand, counting down.
GTCTGGCCTTACAGGCAACCAAGTATGGCCCCATCATCTGGTTGTTGAAGTTCACCCCTCCCATTTTAAAGGTACTAGTCCTAGACACCGGAGGGGCTTCTCAACAAAACAAGTAGCTGTTCCAGTTTGGACTGTCGTATCTGCGTGAAAGAAAGACAAAACGAAAAAGGTTCCGTTTGTCCTTTCACCTCACAGCAAGCAATCAATATATCTCAAGCAGGCTTTCTTCCCCCCGTCTAAGTTGAGAATTTACAAGCCGTTAGGGGAAGCCCCAGCGATTAGATCTCACAATGCCATATGCGCCAATTCCAAATTTAAAAAGGTGTCTAAAAAAGTAGCACGCTTGTGTATTAGTTGTGCGTGTACAAGTTGTACCCCTGTCAGAAGAAGGACACCCAGTCCCAAAAACAATCTTGCCGCTGCTCCCTATGTAGTCTGTCCAGTCAGGGGCTCCACGCTGCTATGTTTTTCCTTGTAAATCCGGAAACGATATGTAGAGCCTGTTGCTATGTCACAGAGCTTATACATTTTGACCCCATAACTTGCAGAAACTGAAAATCAGGCGGCCAGAAAATTAATCAAGGACTCTGCACAGACAGCTTGTTGGGGGAGGGGGGGGGATAAAAGGCTGGGGGGGGCACTGTAAAATCTGTGGGCTGCAATCAGGAATTGCAAGTGCATCAGGAAGGACACTATGGGCCTGTGTTTGAATTCTAGGTGGCTGCAAGACACTGCTTTTGCTAGCTACCGCACAAGCTTGAACTGCACTTATGGGACTCGCCACATCACCAAGTGTTACTGGAGTGCTGGTTTGTCTACTATCAGGATGTACTAGGCCGTTGGTACTCTCCAGTTCACTAGAAGGTAGAGCAGCACTAGTACTGGCACTCTGCTGCATACAAGAATCATGCGATTGTAGCACCTCAGCAACAGGGTCGGGTACGTCTGACCTTAGCAGGCACCTCTACTCCGTCAGATCTGTCTGTCAGGGTGCTGCTGCTCTCTACAGGTTTGAATACTGAGCCTGAATCGGACAATGAGGTCCCCCCATCGCTCTTATCTGTCATACTCAGTATCCTGTAGGCCTCTTCACTAGTGTACCTTTTGTTGACATTTTGGTCAATTAATTTATAGGTAGCCATTGTGACTCAGGTTTTAAAATATATATATATAACACTGGTGCCAAACAAACCAAAGCCCCCCCACCATGATTAGTGCCTCATCATGGCTCCACCACAACTTATGCAAACGTGCAAGTCCATGCACCCTGCGAGGGGGGGGGGGGGGGGGGGGGGGTTATGGGCGGCGCCCCTAATGGACAAGCCGCTCTTGGCGGGGGACCCCTTTCACATGGAGCGGACTCTGTCAAGCAGATCGACCTGCTCAGGAGGGTAATCTGTCTGCTTATCCCCTCTGAGCAGGCGGATGATATATCCACATCCTCTCCGCTGATGCAGAGCGGACACAGACCAGGGCCCGCTGTTGTCTATGAGGCTGTCAAATGGAAATGGACCACCTTGTATGGGTACCATCCGATCCACTAGATGGATGGGGAATGGGATCCCTCCATCTGTTTTTATTTTAGCGGAGTGGACCTGAGGCAGGCGGGTGTAAACGGAAAAATTGACAGTTACTTACCGATGTTTTTCTAGGATATCTTCCAGGACGGCATAACCTGAGAGATGACTGGTCCACCTGACAGGAAACACAATCAACATACAAGGTTAAAAGGCCCCTCCCTTCCCCCTGCACCTCAATTCTCCCAAAGTAATAGGTTATCCGGGTGACAGAGAGAAACTCTTCCCGTAGTACTTATATTAAAACATGGGTGGGAAGTAGGCCTACCGTCCTGGAAGATATCCTAGAAAAACAGTTATCGGTAAGTAACTGTCAATTTTCTCTAGTCATCTTCCAGGACGGCATAACCTGAGAGGATGGACAAGGAGTTCAAGGCCTACCTCAGGGCGGGACCACCGCTTGTAGCACCTTCCTTCCAAATGTCAGATCCTGGGGCGACAGCAGTTCCACTCTATAGTGTTTCAAAAAGGTATCCTGCTTCGCCCAAGTGGCTGTGCGACAGACCTGTTCTATCGAGACCCCAGCTCTCTCTGCCCAAGAGGCCGCCAAGGATCTTGTTGAGTGGGCCTTAAGGTTTCCTGGTATTGGGGAACCGGTCTGCTCATAGGCCAATGTTATTGTCTGCCTAATCCACCTAGCCACAGTAGATTTAGACGCCTGCCCTCCCTTTCTAGGGCCGCTAAATAAAACTAAAAGATGATTCGACTTTCTGTAGTCCTTTACTCTATCTAGATATGTCAATAAACATTTCCTGACATCTAATAAATTAAATTTCCTCTCCTTCTCATTTTTAGGATTATCACAGAAGGAGGGTAAAGTGATCTCCTGAGATCTATTAAACTTAGATGCGACCTTGGGAAAATATAGTGGGTCCTGTCTAAGAACCACTCTATCCTCCAGAATCAACAGAAAAGGCTCCTTAACTGACAGGGCCTGTAGGTCGCTCACCCTTCTGGCCGTGGTTATGGCCGTGGTTATGGCCAACAGAAACGCCAATTTAAGAGTCAAAAACTTAACTGAAATCTCTTGCGCTGGTTCGAAGGGCGCTTTCGTCAGCGCCTCCAAAACCAGAGATAAATTCCATGGAGGAAATACATTCATTCTGACAGGGGTTACCCTCTCCCTTGCCAGAAGAAATCTCTTTATCAGAGGTTCTAGTGCGAGGCTCTGATCCAAAAATACAGATAACACTGCTATCTGTACTCTCAAGATGTTCGGGGAAATCCCCTGATTCACCCCTGCTTGCAAAAATTCCAGTACCACTGGTACTGAAGGGTAAGACACCTCCTTATCATGGCACCACTGTGAGAAGCAATTCCACACCTTGGAGTAGATCCTCCTGGTGACCAGCTTCCTGCTGCCCAAGAGGGTCTCAATTACCCTATCAGAGCACCCCTTACCCCTAAGGATCTCCTCAAGAACCATGCCGTCAGTTTGAGGAATCCCGGGTCGGGGTGGAGGACTGGCCCCTGTAGTAGAAGATCTCGTCTGATTGGAAGATGGAGCAGAGGAGAAATTGACCACTTTTTCAGAGTGGCAAACCAGGTCCTTTTTGGCCACCATGGGGCTATAAGGATCAGTCCGCAATCTGAGCGGGCCAATTTTTGTAAGACCCGTGGTATTAAGACTAGTGGGGGGAAAAGCGTATGCTAGATGGAAGTCCCAGTCCTGAGACAGAGCGTCCAATCTCTGGGATCCCCCTTCTCTGTTGAGAGAGAAAAAACGATCCACTTTTTTGTTCCCTCTGTGGGCAAAAAGATCTATATCCGGAGTCCCGAACATCTGACTTATCTGGAGAAATACCTCCTGATTTAACTCCCATTCCCCTTGAAGGATGGGTTGCCGGCTTAAGAAGTCTGCCACCACATTGGCGGTTCCTCTTATGTGAACCGCCGATATGGACTGAAGATTCTCTTCGGCCCAGTTTAAGATGTTCAGGACTAGACTCAGTAGTTTCCTGGATCTGGTGCCCCCCTGATGATTCAGGTAAGAAACCGTTGTCACATTGTCTGATAGGACTTGGATCTCTAAGCCCTGAATCCTGTCTCCAAAGGATACTAACGCCTGGCCCACCGCCAAGAGTTCTCTGTGGTTGGAGGATGCCCCTGCCTGAGAAGGCGTCCAGGCCCCCTGTGCTTGGATGTCCCCGAGGTGAGCGCCCTAACCCCAAGTGCTTGCATCGGTAGTGATTCTTGTGGGATTCCACTGGTCCCAGGGTAGGCACACCCTGAGCTTGTCCTGATCCAGCCACCAATCTCTTGTTGGAATAGACACCCTTGCATCCAATGACTCTCTCCTTTTGTCCCAGGAGGACAAAAGGAAGAACTGCAGCTCCCTGGAGTGGAGCTGAGCCCAAGGAACCGCTGGAATACACGAGGTCATTAGACCTAGGACCCTCATGATATGCCTGCGAGAGCACTCCCTGGTTTCTTTTAAAGAGGATACTGCTGTAACCACCTTTAATTGTTTTTCCTCTGGAAGAAACAGTTTCTGAACCTCTGTATCCACCAGATATCCCAGGAACACTTTTATTTGGGACGGTGCCAGAGAAGATTTCTCTCTGTTTACTATCCAGCCCAAGTTCTCCAGAGTGAAAATCACTCTGCCTACGTCTATCTCCACCTGCTCTAGGGATTGCCCGTATACCAAAAGGTCGTCTAGGTAGGGTATAAGGGACACCCCCTGTAGGTGTAGGTAAGCTACAACCTCCGCCAGGACCTTTGTGAAGATCCTTGGGCTTGCAGCTAATCCAAAGGGAAGAGCTCGGAATTGCCAATGCTGAATCCCTTCGCTCGTAAGGACTGCGAATCTCAGCAGGGACTGGTGTTCCCTGGTGATCGGGATATGAAGGTAAGCATCCCTTAGCTCTATCGTGGCTAAGAACGCACCCCTTAATAGATGCCTGCGCACCGTGTATATACTCTCCATCCGGAAGCTCTTTTGTCGCAAAAACCTGTTCAACTTCCTGAGATTTAATATCAGGCGAAATTTCCCTGACGGTTTTTGAACGACAAATACATGGGAGTAAAACCCTTGGTAAAGCTCTTCCGGTGGAACGGGGATGATCACCTCCTGGAACACCAATCCCTGCAAGCTGTCCAACAGCCCTGCAGCTTTTGAAGTTTCCTTGGGGAGACGGGTCAGAAAAAAAGATTTGAGGAGGAGGGGAGAGAAGCTCCAAACGATATCCCTCTGTTACAATCTACAAGATATAGGGGCTTTCAGAGATTCTCTTCCACTGAGGGACAAAGTGGGATAATCTCCCCCCTACCCTGATGCTGGCGTCACTTAGACTGCTTGGTGGCGTCTTTAGGTCCAGAAAAGAGCAGACTACCTTTTTGTGCGCTCTTTCCCCACCTCCTATTCGCATCCTTTTTTCCTTTGAATTGACCCTGGTTAACGGAGGGACGAAAAAACTTCCTGCCCCTTGCTACTTTAGCTTTGACCGGGAACTTTTTTCCCCTTTTCTGCTGACCTTGACAGCACCTGATCCAGGCCAGGTCCAAAGAGTTGTGAACCTTCAAAGGGCAAACCACATAGCCTTGATCTAGACATATGGTCCCCTACCCATGATTTGACCCAGACTGCCCTTCTTGCGGAGTTAAGGAGGGCCGCAGATTTGGCTGTGTTCCTGACAGACTCCACAGCCGCATCTGCCAAATATGCCACAGCCTTACCTATTATTTCTAACGAGTCTGTGATTTCTTTGGAATCACTGCCTTTAGAAACATGGTTAGAAAGTCTGCCTAACCATGCGTCCACGTTTCTTGCCACGCATGCTGATGCCAAAGCAGGAGCCATGGCAGCCGCATTGGAATTCCATGCTCTGCGCAAAAGCGCCTCCGCCCTTCTGTCCATTTGGTCTTTTAGGTTCCCTGAATCCTCAAAAGACAAGTCAGATTTTTTAGAAACCTGCGACAGAGCTGCGTTTAACTTAGGGTTTTTTTTTGTTTTTTGTTTTTTTTTTTTATATATTTTTATTTATCAAACATTTTTACAAAAATTTTTATATATACATATAAACATACATACATACATAAGTTAACAGTGTGTACCATTATACTCAGCACTCCTATTTAGTTCGCTTTAAATAACATTGGGTGCAGCATTGGCCTCCGCCACAAACTTTTAAAAAAATAAATATAATAACTATCCTATGGCACACGGATTCCCAAAAAACCCCATTCATCCATTCCATAAGTACATCCATCCACTCATCCCACATACAACCAAATACCAGTCAGCCATACACACATACAACCAAACACACATATAAAAAAAAAAAAAAAAAAAAAAAACAAACAGTTTCCCCATTTCCTTCAACCATTAGTTGCAAAATTCCCTCTAAGTTACTAACAATACTCCCCCTCGGTTTCATTAGTCATGCTCTGTATTCTACCTACTTTCTTCATATATTTGTTAAATATGTCCCTCTCTGCTCATCCTCTCCTCTAACGAGCGCATCACGTCTATTTCACATTCCCACTCTTCTATAGAGGTGGCTAATCTTTTTTTCCATCTTCTGGCAAGAACAGTGTGTGCCGCCATTAAAAAATACCTCAAGGTTCCTTTTTTTACACTTTTAATTGATCCAGGGATCATTAACAATATTGCCACTGATATATCTGCTTGTAAATTTACCCCTGTTTTATCCCTATATGATTTAAATACCATTTCCCAAAATAAATGGATTTCTGGACAAAAATACCACATATGTGACATTGTGCCTTTTGCTACCCCACATCTCCAGCATCTATCTGTATTATCTGAACTAATATTATTCATGTCTACCGGGCATTTATACCATCTGGCTAATATTTTATAATTCCTTTCTTGATGTCTAGTAGAAATAGATAGTTTATGTGCTGCTATAAATGCTTTTTCCCAGTCAGCCCCGGGGATAGTATACCCAAGTTCTTCCTCCCATTTCTTTACGTATAGTATCTCTTCCTCTTTACTCTCTGAGATTAGATATTTATACACTACAGACAGAGTATGTGTGGGTCTGTGGTTTTGTACCAATATTTTTTCTAGCCCTAGCAGTGGTCTGGTAAATACAGACTCTTCAAAGAAGAGATATATTGTTGGAGTTGTCTGTATTGTATCCATTTATTTCTATGTTCCATACCCAGGGCTTCTAATGGGGGGAGTTTATTTTCGTCCAAAGTTTCCATTATCCTCGTGTCATCCCGTCTCTGCCATTTAAGAAAAGTCCTGGTCCCAAATGCCGGTGGAAATTCCGGGTTGCTAAAGAGGGGTGTCATTGGACCTCTCAATATAGATCCTCTCCCTCTCTTTATCAAATTATCCCATACTTTCAAGGTTGATACAACCAAAGAAGGCATGTTCCTTACCTGGGGTCTGTATTCCCTCTTAATCCATGGTAGTGCTCTCAGTTTTATATCTGCGACATCTTCCTCCAGTTTTACCCACTGTTTGCAATCCATATTATGGAACCAATCCACAATCCTGGCTACAAATACCGATCTGAGATACAGGGAAATATCTGGTAGAGCCATCCCTCCATCTTTTTTTAATCTATATAAAGTTTTCCTCTTAATTCTTGCACTTTTATTTGCCCAGATAAAACTGCCTATGACCTTACGTAGTTGGTTCAGTATATTCTTTGCAGGGTATATGGGTATCGTCTGGAATATATATAGAATTTTAGGTAGTATATCCATTTTTATAATATTTATTCTTCTCATCCATGAAAAGGTCCCTTTCTCATATTTGTAATGTCCTTGTTATTTTACGCACTAAAGGAAGATAGTTCAATTCCTGTAATCTATTCAACTCCCTGGGAATGGAAATTCCGAGGTATCAAATTGCCTCTTCCTGCCCTTTAAATGAAAAATTTTTCTTTAAGAGCTCAACCATGGGGTTAGGCAATGACACATTTAAAGCCTCGGACTTATTATAGTTCACCTTAAAATTACTTAAGTCTCCAAATCTTTTAAATTCTGCTATTAGATTAGGTATTGTCACTATCGGATTCGTGATGTACAATAACAGGTCATCCGCGTATACTGACATTTTATATTCTATCTCCCCAATCCTAATGCCTTTTATATCTTTATTATTCCTGATTGCTATTAAGAGATGTTCCATAACTAATATATACAGGATTGGGGATAATGGACAACCCTGTCGGGTTCCATTTGTGATATGTACAGTATCTGATAGATCCCCATTTACCCTTATTCTAGCTACTGGATTATGGTATAGGGCCATTATCTTATCCATCAATATAGGACAAATCCCCCATTGCTCTAAGGTATCTCTAAGAAACCTCCATCCCACCCTGTCGAAAGCTTTTTCGGCATCTACTGACAGTACACAGGATGGGATGGAGCGTCTCTGGGCATATTCTATCAATGTCAGGGTTTTGAGCGTATTATCTCTCGCCTCTCCTCCCTTTATGAATCCCACTTGGTTTAAGTATACATACGTTGGAATCATGGGAGTAAGTCTATTGGCAATGATCTTTGAGTATAGTCTGATATCAATATTGGTTAGGGAAATTGGTCTATAGTTACCACATATAGAGGGATCTTTATCAGGTTTGGGTATGAGTGAAATATAAGCCTGTAAACTGTGGGGGGCAAACGGTACAGAGGTAGATATTGAATTAAAAGTTGTCTTAATAATAGGAATTAGGACATCTTGAAATAATTTATAGAACCGTGGGGTGAAACCATCCGGGCCAGGACTTTTTCCAGGCACTAATGATGTGATTACTTTTTGTATTTCTTCTTCCGAAAATTCTAGGTCTAACTGTTCTATTTCCTCTCCAACAATGAAGGCAATGCTGTATCTTTCATATACTGAAGTATATTATGTTGAAATCCTTCAGGGTCTGAGCTTTCTAATTGATTTGGTAAATTATATAAACTACTGTAATAAGTCTGAAATGTTTTTAAAATACCTTTTGGGTCGTAGATCATTTCATCTTTTTCTGACTTAATTCTAATAGACAAGGTACTTACTCGTTGGCGTAGGGCTCTTGCCAATAATTTACCGGGTTTGTTGCCTTGCTGATAGTATAGCGTACGATTTTTTATCTCTGATATATAATGTCTGTGCATTAAGTAAATTTTGTAACTGTTTTTTTTCCATGAGTGCTGTTAAATTATCCCTACCAGGGTTTTGTTTGTGTTGTTTTTCTAATTTTGGTATCTCTTTCAAAAGTTGGGACATTCTACTCCCTTTTATCTTTTTTAGTCTTGCCCCATATTTTATGAATAGGCCACGGATTACGCATTTCATCGCTTCCCATTGAATCGGTAGGGGGGTAGGGTCATTTATATGATCCTTAGAAAAATTAAATATTGCGCTCCTTATCTCGGCAACGCATAACTCATCGTATAACAAATTATCATTTAATTTCCATGTACCTCTTAAGCTCCTCCATCTAGAAGTATCAATTACCAGGAAGATTGGCATATGATCTGACCATACGGCACTACCAATTTCGGAGGAAGATGTCGCAGTTACCCCCAACTGATTCACTAAAAAGAAATCAATTCTATGATATGTGTCATGAACTTTAGAATGAAAAGTATAATCCCTTTCCAAAGGATGTAGAGCCCTCCATATATCTACCAAATGATACTTGACCAAAGTTTCTTTAAATTCTCTCTTATCTTTTGCCTTCTGTATAATTGAAATTGCTGTAGTATCCCTATCATTATCAAGAGTAAGGTTAAAGTCTCCACCTATTATCGTAGTCCCCTCCGCTTTTTCCATAAGTTCAGTTAAAAGTTGTACGCCCACCCTAGATTGACCCTGGTTAGGTAGGTATACATTAATAAATGTATACTTCTTACCATATATCAGGAGTTTAAGAAATAATGCTCTACCATCTTTATTCCTCCATTCCTCCAAAACCTGGTGTGGTAATGATTTGTGTATCGCTATGGAAACACCCCTTGATTTTGAATAAGCAAAGGAATCATGATACCATGCATTAGAATATCCCCTCTGAAGATTTGGTATATGATCCACTCGAAAATGGGTCTCTTGAAAAAAAAAAAAAATCACCTTTACTTTTTGTTTATGAAAAGCATACAGAACCTGTGACCTCTTTACGGCCCAATTGAAACCCCTAACATTATAAGAGCATATTTTTATTGATTCCATGCAGGAATGGGAAAAACAAAAAAAAAAAAAAAACAAAAAAGAAGGAAAAAAAAAAAAAAAAATCATACACAAACTTACACACAACCACTCACTCCTACCCCTTTTTCACTCCGAACACACCACCCTAACGATCAATCACTACCTACTCGACTCCCTTGAGTCTACCCTTACTAAGTAAGTTCCCTAAGTTAGGGGATGTGAGAAGATCCTCCCTCACTTATTTGTGCCCAGGCCAGGCTAACTTTATTATTATCACGTTGGAGCCGGAGAGAAAAAGAAAGAAGAGGGAGAGAGAGAGAGAGAGAAAAAAAAAAAAAAAAAGTTTGTCTCTCTTCTCTTTCTTTCCACTCCCTCCCCTTTTATATTCTACTTATTCCTATCCCTCATTTATATGGGACATATTATCAACTTTAAATCAATCCCCATCATACCATCATATTTATTATTAACCCTGTCCTCATGTGTGCATATCAATAAATACAGCCCATCATGATTATTCTGTATTTAAAAAAAAAAAAAAAAAAAAAGGGGAATTTACCATTTTACCATCTCCACTAATTGTATGAGCCCCTTCTACCAAATAGTGCAAATCAAACATAATATTAGTGATACCTTCATAACTTAGGGGTTTTAAAGAATTTCTGCTCTTCCTCCTCCCCAAACAGAAACCTTCTCTTCCAAGTTTCGAGTCTAAGAACCTTTCTTTCCGGGTCTTTTCACTCACTCAAAATCACCTCCTTTAGGGCCTGATGAACTGGGAACACCCTGGACTGAGGCTTTCACAAACCCCTGTACATCTTGTCCCGGGCCGACACCTGAACCGGAGGTTCTGGGATATCCTCAGAGGCATAGATCGCCCTAAGTAACTGCCCCATGTTTTCCACGGGAAAGAGGTGGCTACTAGCTCTAGGACTGTCACTATCCTGGCTGTCAGCGTCTGTGTCTACACCTTCCTCAAATGAGTCCTCCTCTGGGTCCTCAAACTCCTCAACTCCCGAAGTGACAGAGGAAGGGGGTCCTTGCAAGGTTTTCTGACCCCTGTCTGAAAAACCTTCCTGAGAGGAAGTGCCTTCTCTAGACGACAGGATTTCTCTATCCTCCGCTTTAGGTGCTATAGCAGTCTTAATAGACTGGAGGGTAGAAAGCATCTTCGACTATACCGCAAGGAAGCCCCTCATAACCTGTGAGGTTTCCTTACTAGACAGTTTTTGTATGCACCTATAGCAAAAAGGTTTCCCATGGTCCTGTGGGAGCTTATTACAATTCCCACATCTTTTTGACCTGGGAGGAGGGGGATTTTTGCCCTTCATCTTGTGAGCCCCTTGAGCAGAGCCGCCAGGATCTAGGGAGACAAAAAAGACAAAGTCCAAACTTTAACCAGTTTCCTAAGACTTTGTCTGTCTCTCTCTCATTCCCCCCCCCCCCCCTACGGTGTAGGCAAGACCCCTCTTACTTCACCACAAAAACGGAAGAGAACTCACCACCGCTGGCCTCTTCCTGGGCTAAGGTTGCAGCTGTTACCGCCTCTCCATCCATATCTGCTGCTTTGTGAGGTTTTCTGTATCGTGAGGCCTCCTGCTTTTCCCTGGAGCGCTGAGTGTCTTCTCCTATACACCGATGATCGGCGCCATTTTGTTGGAGAGCCGCTGTCTGAGGGAGGATTTTGGCCTCTAGTGTCCGAATCCGCCATTTTGGCATAGACGGAAGTCGGAAGTTACAGCGCCCGGAACCGGAAACGCCGCCATCTTACTCCACCCTGGGATGCCTGCTCCATACACAGGAGCTTCAGCATTCCCTATGAAGTCCAGGACCTCCACCAGCCCTACAAGGCACCAAGGTACCGACCTGGCTGGCATCCTCTACCCCCTCTGTGGCCTAGACACCAGCCTGAGCTCCAGTTCCTTCATCACCTCCGTACCTGACTGGGTGGAAGGAAAAAGCATGAGGTATGTGCTCACAGGAGTTCCGGGCTACCCCTCTGTACCCGGGAGGCTCCTCGCCGGGGAAGACTCTCTCCCCCGGCCATTGGGGGGGACCCCCTGAGAAGGACAGGGCCATGGCTGGACCCGCCACCCTCCCCGGCTTTGGCGTCCAGCCCTCAGGGGGGGGTACCATCCGCTCTTAACTTCAGGTCTGAGAAAAAACAACAAACGTTTCGCTGCCGGGAAACGCAATCAAGAACTGAGGTGCAGGGTGAAGGGAGGGGCCTTTTAACCTTGTATGTTGATTGTGTTTCCCGTCAGGTGGACCAGTCATCTCTCATGTTATGCCGTCCTGGAAGATGACTAGAGAAAATGTCCATTTACATCAGCCTCTGCATAGAAAACAATGGGTGGTCCGATTTAAAAACGGACAGGCAGACCCGATCGGCCTGCTTGTGTGAAAGGGGCCTAAAGCCTTGTTCACACAGGGCATACACAGCGTACCTTTACAGGGATGCACAGGTGTTTCATGCATCTCTGTGCAGGCATTCCCATTGATGTCATTTGGGGATGTAGCAACTGCACGAACAGAGCCATTGCTTCCAATTTTACATCCACGTAGGTCCACATGCATGTCCCCCTGAGCTCACGCCATCTGCGTTCACAGTCATGTACCCTCACGGATGTCAGATTGGGAACAGCAGCTATGCCTGTGCAGCTGTTGCATCCCAATTGACATAAATAGGACTGCCTGTATGGGGATGCACTGAACACCTGTGCAGGTAAATATGGCCCTCCATGAGAGTACACTTTAGTATGCCATATGTGAACAACACTTTAGTAGTAATTTAGCAGGCATTTTGTAAGTTATGTTGCGTTTATGTGCACCATTAATGGTTTTAGTGTATTTTTAGTGAAAATAGCAATATGATGAAAATTTGTGCGTTATTGCAGGGCCAAAAAAAAAAAAAAAAAAAAAAAAAAATCGGTTTGGGGGTCTTTTACAAAATTCTGAAAGCTTCAAGTGAAAAAAAAATGTTTGCGTACGTCCGATTTTCACCATTTCTCAAGCAAGCGCAATTTAAAATGTACAAATATTTGTTATTTATTAACTCAATAGGAGATGAAGCTTTTATATTTAGTAGGAGTTTTGTAAAATTTGTTGTTTATATCTGCTAAAAAGGATTAGATCATTTTTAGCAAATATATCTTTTTAACAAACATATGCGCAAATACCGTGGGGCCTTAAAAATCAGTAGCACCTTTTTATTCTACTGGTCCTATGCTTTCAGAAAATATGTACATATACACAGTATCTCACAAAAGTGAGTACACCCCTCATTTTTTGTAAATATTTTATTATAACTTTTCATGTGACAACACTGAAGAAATGACACTTTGCTACAATGTAAAGTAGTGAGTGTACAGCTGTATAACAGTGTAAATTTGCTTTCCCCTCAAAATAACTCAATACACAGTCATTAATGTCTAAACTGCTGGCAACAAAAGTGAGTACACCCCTAAGTGAAAATGTCCAAATTGAGCCCAAACTGTCAATATTTTACCAGAGCTTCACAGGTTGCCACTGGAGTCCTCTTCTACTCCTCCATGATGACATCACAGAGCTGGCCGATGTTAGAGACCTTTCACTCCTCCACCTTCCATTTGAGGATGCCCCACAGATGCTCAATAGAGGTTATGTCTGGAGACATGCTTGGCCAGTCCATCATCTTTACCTTAAGCTTCTTTAGCAAGGCAGTGGTCATCTTGGAGGTGTGTTTGGGGTCGCTATGTTGGAATACTGCCCTGTGGCCCAGTCTCCAAAGGGAGGGGAATTTTGCTCTGCTTCATTATGTCACAGTACATGTTGGCATTCATGGTTCCCTCAATAAACTGTAGCTCCCCAGTGCCGGCAGCACTTATGCAGCCCCAGTCCGGACCATGACACTCCCACCACTATGCTCGACTGTAGGCAAGACACACTTCTCTTTGTACTCCTCACCTGGTTGCCGCCACACATGCTTGACACCATCTGAACCAAATAAGTTTATCTTGGTCTCATCAGACCACAGGACATGGTTCCAGTAATCCATGTCCTTAAACTGCTTGTTTTAAGCAAACAGTTTGCTGGCTTTCTTGTGCATCATCTTTAGAAGAGGCTTCCTTCTGGGACAACAGCCATGCAGACCAATTTGATGTAGTGTGCGGCCTATGGTCTGAGCACTGACAGGCTGACCCCCCACCCCTTCAAACTCTACAGCAATGCTGGCAGCACTCATACTTCTATTTCCCAAAGACAACCTCTGGATATGATGCTGAGCACCTGCACTCAACTTCTCTGGTCGACCATGACGAGGCCTGTTCTGAGTGGAGCCTATCCTATTAAACAGCTGTATGGTTTTGACCACGGTGCTGCAGCTCAATTTCAGGGTCTTGGCAATCTTTTTTATAGCCTAGGCCATCTTTACATAGAGCAAGAATTATTTTTTCAGATCCTCAGAGAGTTCTTTGCCATGAGGTGCCATGTTGAACTTACAGTGAGCAGTAAGAGTGAGAGCAATAACACCAAAATGTAAACACACCTGCTCCCCATTCACACCCTAGACCTTGTAACACTAATGAGTCACATGACACCGGGGAGTGAAAATGGCTAATGGGGCCCAATTTGGACAGCAGTTTAGACATTAATGGCTGTGTGTTGAGTTATTTTGAGGGGACAGCAAATTTACACTGTTATACAAGCTGTACACTCACTACTTTACATTATAGCAAAGAGTCTCTCTCTCAGGACATCAACACAATTCTAATCTTTTTGGCTCTATACACCACCACCTGGCAATGGAACAGCTGAGCAGCCAATTGTCCCATTACTTTTGGTCCCTTAAAAAGTGGGAGGCACATATACAAACTTCTAATTCCTACACCGTTCACCTGATTTGGATGTAAATAAATACCCTCCAATTAAAGCTGAAAGTCTTCAGTTAAAGCACATCTTGTTCGTTTAATATCAAATCCATTGTGGTGGTGTGGGTGATCTGGGGCACAGGTAGCAGGTACAAAAACTTCCTGGGACAAGCAGGCTTTCAGGCACAGATAACAGAACAAGCGAAGTAGTGACAAACAGTGAAGTGTTTAATGGTGATATTTACAAGTCTATAGAGGTGCTGTACAGTGTTCAGAACAAAATAGCCAAACAAAAACCTAGCCATTTCTCGGCTCTAACTAAACACTGTGCAGGTATATTATATAATTGGCTTCCTCTAGACCAGGGATATGCAATTAGCGGACCTCCAGCTGTTGCAAAACTACAAGTCCCATCATTCCTCTGCCTCTGGGTTTCATGCTTCTGGCTGTCAGAGTCTTGCTACGCCTCATGGGACTTTTTAGTTCTGCAACAGCTGGAGGCCTACTATTTGCATATCTCTGCTCTAGACCAATGGATTTGCCGTAAAACATTCTTTGAAGAGGGAATCAAGGACAGCCTAGACACGGGGCAAGTGAGACTCCCAGTCAGTGCTATGTACCACTATGTCAACTAGATAGGCTGCTGCA
Source organism: Aquarana catesbeiana (assembly GCF_042186555.1). Classification (NCBI taxonomy): domain Eukaryota; kingdom Metazoa; phylum Chordata; class Amphibia; order Anura; family Ranidae; genus Aquarana; species Aquarana catesbeiana. The sequence continues at coordinate 175,116,772 of NC_133329.1, read as the reverse complement.
TATCATCGGTGGGGTCTTAGGGTCCTGTCCATGGCCCTCTGAAATGTCACGGGGGCATTTTGCAACCCAAAAGGCATTTTTTTTTATATTGAAAGGAACCCTTCGGGGTCACAAATGCAGTCTTCTCTTTGGCGCTACCAGTCAGCGGTATTTGCCAATAACCTTTTGTCAAGTCCAAAACGGTCAGATAGCGAGCCTTCCAAGTCAGCCTATAAGTTCGTCTACTCTGGGCATTGGGTACGTGTCAAACTTTGTCACTGCATTAAGCTTCCTGAAGTCGTTATAGAACCTCCAAGTGCCATTCGGTTTAGGGACTAACACGATGGGGCTAGACCAGTCACTATTGGGTTCCTCAATGACATCTAGCTCCAACATTCTTTTAAACCTAATCGCCGATGTCCTTTCTCCTCGCTTCAGGAATTCAGTACGGTTTGAGCTTGACACGGACCCCAGGTTCAGGACTTTTTTTTTAGGGATGCCAACATGACTGAAAACCATAAAACAGCTCTTTGGCAATGTTTTTAGCAGACGCGGTGCGTAAGGGAACTGCCTCGGGGTAATGGGTCGCATAATCCATAATTACAAGGATATGCGGATGACCCCGGGCAGACTTAGGGAGTGGACCCACAAGGTCCATGGCAATCCGCTCTCCTCTCAAAGGGCACTTCAATAATGGGCAAGAGCACTAAAGGACTTCGGAAGTGGGGTAGTAGGGCTGACATCTGACACACAGGACAGGATAGACAAGAATTCTCTATCTTTCTGTATCCCGGGGCCAGTAAAACCTGTGCAACACCCTTTCAGTAGTTTGCTCAACCCCTAAATGTTCTCCTAGCAAATGCCCATGGGCAAATTCCAACACCACCCATCTGTATGGCTTAGGGACCACCAACTGTTCAACCACTTCATCATTCTTTTTACATACACAATATAGTAAATCTTCATTGCTGCTGAAAAAAGTTAAACAGGGTCTGTCCCCTGGTTCGACAGGTACATCATTAATCACCATTACATTTTCCCAGGCCCTGGCAAGGGTAGGGTCTTTTCTCTGCTCGGTACCAAAATTTTCCTTGTGCACATTAAGGTCAGCAAACTCCAATGTAGGCTCAGATTCAGCAGACAGCTGAACAGCTCTACTGGTTGTGGGGACTTCCTCAGGCTCCACCAGCTCTCCTGCCATAACTCAGAAAGGAACACCGGGGAGCCCTGAGAGGAGTTCCCTGAACCCACATTGTCAGTAGTGGCCAGGAGTTCTGGCTCTGCTCAGCTACTGCGACCGAGTCAGGACGATCCCATAGTTCCAAAACTTAGGTAAGTTCCTACCGATGATGGTGTTGTGCACCAAGTGGGGCAGTTGACCACTGTGCTAGCATCTCCACAACCTCAGTCAAGGTTTTCCTATCCACTTATGCATCAGTGGCTAGCTGTTCAAACAGCCTCTGCAATTGCTCCTGTACAGCACCAATCTGTTGGCACAGCCCCTTGGTTTGCTCCTGTGCAATAGCATTGGCTTGCTTTAGTGCAGCATCTGTTTGCTGCTGTGCAGCGTTGGATATCACCAATTGTTTTAGGATTTCCTCCATGTTTAGTCACTCTAGATACTGGCCTTTTAAGTAGTAACTTACTACAGCTGGTCACAGCCTCCACCATATGTAACCTGGGGACAGGTAGCAGGTACAAAAACTTCCTGGGACAAGCAGGCTTTCACCAGATACCAGAACAAGTGAAGTAGTGACAAACAGTGAAATGTTTAATGGTGATATTTACAAGTCTATAGAGGTGTTGTACAGTGTTCAAAACAGAACAAAATAGCCAAAAAATAAATAAATAATAAACGTACCTGTGTTTCGGCACTATCTATACACTATGCAGGCCCTAACTACCAGACTGAGCAAGCCTACTGCTTGTCAGATTCCACATAAACTGCTTAACCAACCTTTTTGCTCTCACATTACAGCGTTGTCTAATGCCTCGTTTCAACTGAGCGGATCGGTTCGGTTCGCTATTTTGGGTGTTTCCATTATGAAAGCGGCCCATACAACCGAACTGTTCCATTCAGGGTCCTGCTTCAGATGTGGGGCCATAGAAAATGGAACGGTTCGGTTAGGGCGGAGCTAAGATACATTACACTGATTGGTGGACGTGTGACGACATGACGGCATTTTTTCTAAACCCACGTATGGCCCCTGTCGGTCCGACTTGCAGTGGAAACGCTCGCCTGAATAGGCCGGACCATTCTAGGCCTTCCAAACCGATCCGATCGGTGGAAACGAGGCATATGTTTCCCAGGCAGAGAGCAAAGGCTGTCTGCTCAGGTGAACTTAAATTAGCCTGAGGAAAAGGACCAACACCCGAACATGGATCAGCGATTCCTGAATGTATACAAGAGGAGCCTGGGAGACCTATAAACCACGGAGATAGAGAGAATATTAATATAATATAATATATATATATATATTTTTATTTTTTTTTTGGGGGGGGGGGGTCTAATTTTGAATGACAATTGCTCAGTCATGCTACACTGTAACCATGTGCATTTTCCTCAAATTTTTTTTGGTGGTATTTAATAACTGCTGTTATTTATTTTATTTTTTTTGTAAAAGTTTGTCAGCAAATTTTGTAAATAAGTATTTCATCTCCTTTACTGACGGGAGGCAATGACAGGCATCGCTAATGGCCACCAATTGCTGGCACTGTATTGTAATCAGGGCACTGATGATCAGTGGCCAGATTACAGGTCAGGATATCCCCTGTGAGGAGATGCTGCTGATCGGTTCTCCTCGCAACACACTGTCAGTGTGAGGCAATGAGAGCCGATTACCAGCATTTCCTTGTTTACATGTGACCAGCTCTTACTGGATGAGGCCAATCACATGCTTAAAGAGTCGGGGTCCTCCAGAGAGCAGGGGCGTGCAGCGTGGCAATTGCTGCCACTCCGTGTTGCTAGGGTGTACAGGGGCGGCCATTTAGGTCCGCAGTCATATGATGTTCACCAAGAACGAGAGTCGCACCGTCCCTCCGTCATTTGACTGTGGGCAGGCGGTTAAACTCTGAAAAGCTGTAAGGCAGGGATAAGCAATTAGCGGACCTCCAGCTGTTTCAAAACTAGAAGTCCCATCATGCCTCTGTCTCTGGGTGTCATGTTTGTGGCAGAGTCTTGCTATGCCTCATGGGACTTGTAGTTATGCATTAGCTGGAGGTTCACTAATTGCATATCCCTGCTATAAGGGAACAAAGAAAACCTTTGATTTTTAGAGAAATGTGGCTTACATTTTTGCAAAAAGGCACAATTTAAAAATTATAAATATTAGTCATTTATTAACTCAATACAGGTTAAGCTTTTATATTTAGTAGTAATTTTGTAAAATGTACTGTGTTTTTATCTGGCAATAACGATTTTAGTGTAATGAAAATATTGTTTTGATAAAACATTTTCACAAATATTGTGCCCTTAAAATCAGTAGCACCTTATTTGTATTCTACTGGTCATATGCTTTCAGAAAATATATGGTTGGGGGGGGGGGGGGGGGGGGGGTCCTTTAACAAACTCTGAAAGGGAAAAATAAAAAAGCAAATGGAAAAATTGGCCTGGCCACCCGAGTGTAAAAAAAAAAAAAAATAGGATTTTTACGTCATAATTACCTGTAAAAATCCTTTTGAGTACATTATGGGAGAGAGTCAGGCTAATATTCATTACCTGCTGGGTTATACTCCATTTACATTAGGTGAATGGACGCTGGTAGACCAAAGGTCTTCAGAGAGGAAGTGATACCCTACATAACCCCTCCCATACAGGAAGTACTTTCGTTTTGTAGCAAGCACTAAATACTCAAAAAATAAATAAATACACGAGGGGAGCGATCTCTGTCCCAAGATGTACTCAAAGAAAAGGATTTTACAGGCAAACATAATGTAAAAATCCTATATTCTTTTTTCATACATCATGTGTGTTGCGTTTGTTAAAAATATGATTTTTATATATTAATCAGACATAAGATAAATGGGACAATATTACAATAGTGAGTTGGTCAGATTACTGTCAGTTTTTTTTGGCTTGAGTAGATTTCTCAAACAAATGCTGTTTTAACCACTTGCCGACCGCCTAACGTATATATACGTCAGCAGAATGGCACGGGCAGGCAGAATCACGTACCTGTACGTGATCTGCCTCCCGCGGGCGGGGGGTCCGATCGGACCCCCCCCCCGGTGCCAGCGGCAGTCGGCATTTGACTGGGAGCGTCGGGAGGCGAGGGGGAGACCATCCGATCGTGGCCACCCCCTCGCGATCGCTCCCAGCCAATCAGAATCCTCCCCTGCCTGTGTGTAGTTTCACACAGGCAGAGGATGTGATGTCATCTCTCCTCGGCTCGGCAGTTTCCGTCCCAGCGCCGAGGAGAGAAGACATGTAAGTGCACAACACACACACACACACACAGTAGAACATGCCAGGCATACTTTACACCCCCGATCCCCCCCCAATCACCCCCCCCTCCCTGTCACAAACTGACAGCAAGCAGTATTTTTTTTTTCTGATTACTGCATGGTGTCAGTTTGTGACAGTTACAGTGTTAGGGCAGTTAGTATTACCCCCCTTTAGGTCTAGGATACCCCCCTAACCCCCCCTAATAAAGCTTTAACCCCTTGATCACCCCGTCACCAGTGTCACTAAGCGATCATTTTTCTGATCGCTGTATTAGTGTCGCTGGTGACGCTAGTTAGGAACGTAAATATTTAGGTTCGCCGTCAGCGTTTTATAGTGACAGGGACCCCCATATACTATCTAATAAATGTTTTAACCCCTTGATTGCCCCCTAGTTAACCCTTTCACCACTGATCACCGTATAACCGTTACGGGTGACGCTGGTTAGTTCGTTTATTTTTTATAGTGTCAGGGGACCCGCCGTTTATTACCGAATAAAGGTTTAGCCCCTGATCGCCCGGCGGTGATATGCGTCGCCCCAGGCAGCGTCAGATTAGCGCCAGTACCGCTAACACCCACGCACGCAGCATACGCCTCCCTTAGTGGTATAGTATCTGTACGGATCAATATCTGATCCGATCAGATCTATACTAGTGTCCCCAGCAGTTTAGGGTTCCCAAAAACACAGTGTTAGCGGGATCAGCCCAGATACCCGCTAACACCTGCGTTCTTCCCCTCCGCCCGGCCCAGCCCAAGTGCAGTATCGATCGATCACTGTCACTTACAAAACACTAAACGCATAACTGCAGCGTTCACAGAGTCAGGCCTGATCCCTGCGATCGCTAACAGTTTTCTTGGTAGCGTTTTGGTGAACTGGCAAGCACCAGCCCCAGGCAGCGTCAGGTTAGCGCCAGTACCGCTAACACCCACGCACCATACACCTCCCTTAGTGGTATAGTATCTGATCGGATCAATATCTGATCATATCTATACTAGCGTCCCCAGCAGTTTAGGGTTCCCACAAACGCAGTGTTAGCGGGATCAGCCCAGATACCTGCTAGCACCTGCGTTTTGCCCCTCCGCCCGGCCCAGCCCAGCCCAGCCCAGCCCACCCAAGTGCAGTATCGATCGATCATTGTCACTTACAAAACACTAAACGCATAACTGCAGCGTTCGCAGAGTTAGGCCTGATCCCTGCGATCGCTAACAGTTTTTTTGGTAGCGTTTTGGTGAACTGGCAAGCACCAGCAGCCTAGTACACCCCGGTCGTAGTCAAACCAGCACTGCAGTAACACTTGGTGACGTGGCGAGTCCCATAAGTGCAGTTCAAGCTGGTCAGGTGGCAAGCACAAGTAGTGTCCCGCTGCCACCAAGAAGACAAACACAGGCCCGTCGTGTCCATAGTGCCCTTCCTGCTGCATTCGCCAATCCTAATTGGGAATCCACCGCTTCTGCAGCGCCCGTACTTCCCCCATTCACATCCCCAACCAAATGCAGTCGGCTGCATGAGAGGCATTTTCTTTATGTCCTCTCGAGTACCCCTACCCAGCGAACCCCCCCCAAAAAAGATGTCGTGCCTGCAGCAAGCGCGGATATAGGCGTGACACCTGCTATTATTGTCCCTCCTGTCCTGACAATCCTGGTCTTTGCATTGGTGAATGTTTTGAACGTTACCATTCACTAGTTGAGTATTAGCGTAGGGTACAGCATTGCACAGACTAGGCACACTTTCACAGGGTCTCCCAAGATGCCATCGCATTTTGAGAGACCCGAACCTGGAACCGGTTACAGTTATAAAAGTTAGTTACAAAAAAAAAAAAAAAGTGTAAAAAAAAAAAACACAAACAAAAATATAAAATAAAAAAAAAATAGTTGTCGTTTTATTGTTCTCTCTCTATTGTTCTGCTCTTTTTTACTGTATTCTATTCTGCAATGTTTTATTGTTGTTATGTTTTATCATGCTTGCTTTTCAGATATGCAATTTTTTATACCTTACCGTTTACTGTGCTTTATTGTTAACCATTTTTTTGTCTTCAGGTACGCCATTCACGACTTTGAGTGGTTATACCAGAATGATGCCTGCAGGTTTAGGTATCATCTTGGTATCATTCTTTTCAGCCAGCGGTCGGCTTTCATGTAAAAGCAATCCTAGCAGCTAATTAGCCTCTAGACTGCTTTTACAAGCAGTGGGAGGGAATGCCCGCCCCCCCCCCCCCCCCCCAACGTCTTCCGTGTTTTTCTCTGGCTCTCCTGTCTCAACAGGGAACCTGAGAATGCAGCCGGTGATTCAGCCAGCTGACCATAGAGCTGATCAGAGACCAGAGTGGCTCCAAACATCTCTATGGCCTAAGAAACCGGAAGCTACGAGCATTTTATGACTTAGATTTTGCCGGATGTAAACAGCGCCATTGGGAAATTGGGAAAGCATTTTATCACACCGATCTTGGTGTGGTCAGATGCTTTGAGGGCAGAGGAGAAATCTAGGGTCTAATAGACCCCAATTTTTGCAAAAAAGAGTACCTGTCACTACCTATTGCTAGGATAGGGGATATTTACATTCCCTGAGATAACAATAAAAATGATTTAAAAAAAAAAAAAAAAAAAAAAAAATGAAAGGAACAGTTTAAAAATAAGATAAAAAAATAATAATAATAATAATAATAAAGAAAAAAAAAAAAAAAAAAAGCACCCCTGTGCCCCCTGCTCTCGCGCTAAGGCGAATGCAAGCGTAGGTCTGGCGTCAAATGTAAACAGCAATTGCACCATGCATGTGAGGTATCACCGTGAACGTCAGATCGAGGGCAGTAATTTTAGCAGTAGACCTCCTCTGTAAATCTAAAGTGGTAACCTGTAAAGGCTTTTAAAAATGTATTTAGTTTGTCGCCACTGCACGTTTGTGCGCAATTTTAAAGCATGTCATGTTTGGTATCCATGTACTCGGCCTAAGATCATCTTTTTTATTTCATCAAACATTTGGGCAATATAGTGTGTTTTAGTGCATTAAAATTTAAAAAAGTGTGTTTTTTCCCCAAAAAATGCGTTTGAAAAATCGCTGCGCAAATACTGTGTGAAAAAAAAAAATGAAACACCCACCATTTTAATCTGTAGGGCATTTGCTTTAAAAAAAATATATAATGTTTGGGGGTTCAAAGTAATTTTCTTGCAAAAAAAAATTATTTTTTTATGTAATCAAAAAGTGTCAGAAAGGGCTTTGTCTTCAAGTGGTTAGAAGAGTGGGTGATGTGTGACATAAGCTTCTAGATGTTGTGCATAAAATGCCAGGACAGTTCAAAACCCCCCCAAATGACCCCATTTTGGAAAGTAGACACACCAAGCTATTTGCTGAGAGGCATGTCGAGTCCATGGAATATTTTATATTGTGACACAAGTTGCGGGAAAGAGACAATTTTTTATTTTTTTTATTTTTTTTTGCGCAAAGTTGTCACTAAATGATATATTGCTCAAACATGCCATGGGAATATGTGAAATTACACCCCAAAATACATTCTGTTGCTTCTCCTGAGTACGGGGATACCACATGTGTGGGACTTTTTGGGAGCCTAGCCGCGTACGGGACCCCGAAAACCAAGCACCGCCTTCAGGCTTTCTAAGGCCGTAAATTTTTGATTTCACTCTTCACTGCCTATCACAGTCTCGGAGGCCATGGAATGCCCAGGTGGCAAAAAACCCCCCCAAATGACCCCATTTTGGAAAGTAGACACCCCAAGCTATTTGATGAGAGGTATAGTGAGTATTTTGCAGACCTCACTTTTTGTCACAAAGTTTTGAAAATTGAAAAAAAAATTTTTTTTTTCTCGTCTTTCTTTATTTTCAAAAACAAATGAGAGCTGCAAAATACTCACCATGCCTCTCAGAAAATAGCTTGGGGTGTCTACTTTCCAAAATGGGGTCATTTGGGGGGGGGGGGGTTGTGCCACCTGGGCATTCCATGGCCTCCGAAACTGTGATAGGTAGTGAGGAGTAAAATCAAAAATGTACGCCCTTAGAAATCCTGAAGGCAGTGATTGGTTTTTGGGGCCCCGTACGCGGCTAGGCTCCCAAAAAGTCCCACACATGTGGTATCCCCGTACTCAGGAGAAGCAGCTAAATGTATTTTGGGGTGCAATTCCACATATGCCCATGGCCTGTGTGAGCAATATATCATTTAGTGACAACTTTTTGTAATTTTTTTTTTTTTGTCATTATTCAATCACTTGGGACAAAAAAAATGAATATTCAATGGGCTCAACATGCCTCTCAGCAAATTCCTTGGGGTGTCTACTTTCCAAAATGAGGTCATTTGTGGGGGTTTTGTACTGTCCTGCCATTTTAGCACCTCAAGAAACGACATAGGCAGTCATAAATTAAAGGCTGTGTAAATTCCAGAAAATGTACCCTAGTTTGTAGGCGCTATAACTTTTGCGCAAACCAATAAATATACACTTATTGACATTTTTTCTACCAAAGACGTGGCCGAATACATTTTGGCCTAAATGTATGACTAAAATTGAGTTTATTGGATTTTTTTTAGAACAAAAAGTAGAAAATATCATTTTTTTTCAAAATTTTCGGTCTTTTTCCGTGTATAGTGCAAAAAATAAGAACGGCAGAGGTGATCAAATACCATCAAAAGAAAGCTCTATTTGTGGGAAGAAAAGGACGCAAATTTCGTTTGGGTACAGCATTGCATGACCGCGCAATTAGCAGTTAAAGCGACGCAGTGCCGAATTGTAAAAAGTGCTCTGGTCAGGAAGGGGGTAAAACCTTCCGGGGCTGAAGTGGTTATACAATGGGGTTAGATGATATTGTTGTATTCAATTGACAGTTCAATTAACAGGCTATTGTCTCGGAGGGAGGGAGGAGCCTGGCAATGGCTCTGTGCACGGCGTGAGGATCCTGAGAACCCTCTCCCTGCAGCTGAGAGGAATGATCGGCCTGATGAGAAGGTGTAGGTAGCTTCCCTCCCCGCCCCCCCTGCTCATCACTCACTGAGCTGTCTTGTGGTGTAAGCCAGAGGAAGTTTGTACCTGCGTCTGACTGCATCCCCCCCCCCCCCCCACCCCTACGGAGTCGAATGGGCTAGAAGGCTCATCGAGGACGGGGGGTTAGGAGAACTGGAAAACCGCGGAGATCGGAGCGCTTCGGAAGCGACGGCAGCAGGGAAAACGGTGCGCTGCTGGGGGCTGTTTCAAGTCCCCAGCGGTGTTGCCGGCCGCGGAGAGCGGAGGAACCAGCTGAAGTGCACCGGGGAATTTCGGAGGAGAGAGCCAGGAAGGTGGGTGAGTGGAGCAAGGAGCAGCGGCAGCGGACACTGAAGAGCTGAGAGCAGAGAACAGCTGAGACTTCAGCGGGTCAGACAGACCTGGGCAGATTGATAACATCAGAGACAGCACCTGAACGTTCGCAGCATCAGAGAGCAGCAACAAGCAGTAGTGAGCGTCCCTTTTTGTCCCAACTTCAACAACAACTAAAAGATCAGTACCGTATTTTTTTTTTTTTTCCCCCTCTTTTGGCTTTTTTCTATTGCAATTGTCTTGAAGTGAACAGGCAAAGGAAAAGTAATAGAACAAAAGAAAGGGAAAGGGAAAGAACACATTGAAATAAAATGAAATAAAATGGAATGAAAAGCGAAAGTAAATGAAAGTAAATGAAGGCGAAAGAGCTGAAAAAGTAGAATCAAGTGAGCTAAGAAAAAAAATAAAAACAGTGGGGGGAACAGGGGAGAAGGAGAAGGTGAAAGAGAGACAAGCCAGCGGAAGAGTCTCCCAGCCCCCACCTGCTTGCTGCTGCTGCTGCTGCAGTATCTCCCTTTCTTGTGATTTTTTTTTTTTGTTTTTTGCAAATGGTATTAACTATAGGCTCGATAGTACAAACTATAGAATAAGAAGAAATTTCATATTAACAAAATGTGGAACATATAAGCTCATACTGGAACTATACTGCTGAATATATAAATCATCTTGCTGAATACTTGAATTAGATTGCATTATATCGCTAAAACATTTGAATTATTTTGCTGAGCACCTGGGCCCTGATGCACACGGGCTGTTGGGAGAACGTTGTGAAAACGCCAGTGTCTTTGCAGTGACTTTTTTTTTTTTTTTTTTTTAAACTTTTTTCAGCGTTTTTGCAATAGCGTTTTTTTTTTTTTTTTTCTCCTCTTTTGGCTCTTTTCTATTGCAATTGTCTTGAAGTGAACAAGCAAAGGAAAAGTAATAGAACAAAAGAAAGGGAAAGGGAAAGATCACATTGAAATAAAATTAAATAAATGGAATGAAAAGCGAAAGTAAATGAAAGTAAATGAAGGCGAAAGAGCTGAAAAAGTAGAATCAAGTGAGCTAAGAAAAACAATAAAAACAGGGGGGGGGGGGGGGACAGGGGAGAAGAGAAGGAGAAGGTGAAAGAAAGACAAGCCAACGGAAGAGTTGTCTCCCAGCCCCCACCTGCTTGCTGCTGCTGCAGTATCTCCCTTTCTTGTGAATTTTTTTTTTTTTGTTTTTGTTTTTTGCAAATGGTACTAACTATAGGCTTGATAGTACAAACTATAGAATAAGAAGAAATTTCATAGTAACAAAAATGTGGAACATATAAGCTCATACTGGAACTATACTGCTGAATATATAAATCATCTTGCTGAATACTTGAATTAGATTGCATTATATCGCTAAAACATTTGAATTATTTTGCTGAGCACCTGGGCCCTCATGCACACGGGCTGTTAGAAAAGCGCTGTGAAGACGCCGGTGTCTTTGCAGTGACTTTTTTTTAACTTTTTTCAGCTTTTTTCAGCATTTTTGCAATAGCGTTTTTGAGCGTTTTTTTTTTTTTTTGCAGCTTAGGAACGCCTATGCCACTTGCAGCTCAGAGACGCCTAGGTGGGCGTGAGGCCATGGACTGACATAAACAGGCCTTTTTGAGCTGCAGAAAGGGCTCAGAAAAGCAGCTGTGGAGACGTCCGTGTGCATGGGGACTTAATATTATGGTTTAAACAATTGAACAGCACCAAGGAATGCTTAATGTACTTAAGGTAGTAACATAACTTCTGGAAAACGGGGACTACTCATATCTCATTAATTATTTCTATTATTGGATTGTGGGGAGGATGCCGGGTAGGAGAACGGAACAAAAGAAATATTAGTAAAAATAAGTCAATTTAAGAAGGCTGGGAGATTTTTTTCATCATTAAGAGACCCCAATCAAGGGGTATTCTGGAAGGCAGCTTCGAAGATCTTATAAATCCAGCCATAGAAACAAACATGAAGGGGAAAACAACAAGAAGTGCGGGAGCAATACCGAAATCACCTAGGACCAGCCTAGGCCAAAGTCCAGGCCCTATGAACAGGTATATACAGCAAGGAATCGGAGAAGGAGAGAAACAAGTGGGTTCAAAGGGCAGACAAATAGATACAAAAGAGAAGGACAACAAGGATAAAAAAGGCCAGTATAAAGTACAAACAGAAACCAGCCACCTCTCAGAACCCAGAATGGAGCCAGAAATGGGAGAGGAAGACAGAGGAAAGGAGGAAGGACAACAAGGGCCACAGTTGCCAACAAAACAGGATATGGAAAAAATGTTTGCGGCACTAGAGAATTCCCTAAAAGCAGAGATGTCAACACTCCATAAAGATATGGGATATATGTTAAACAGAGTGGAAGAAGTAGAGATCAAAGTAGACCTACATCAAAAAAACATAAAGGAACTGGAAGACGAAATAAAGAAATTAAAACGGGAACAACAGGAACAATCATAAAATAGAAGAGCAAGAAAATAGAGATAAAAAGAAAAAAACTTGAGAATACGTGGGTTACCGGAAATAGAACAAGCAGAAAATCTAATAGAAAAAATGAACAATCTCTTCAACCAAATCTTGGGAAAGGAAACAACTAACACAATAGGAATAGAAAGTGTCTTTCGAGTAAAAAAACCTCAAAGGTTCGCAAGGGAAACACCTAGAGATGTAATCGTACGCTTTGAAAAATGGGAAGAAAAAAAACAGATCTGGATAAACCTAAAGAGGAAAACATAAATAGAGTTTGCAGGAGGTAAATTACAAATATTTCAAGATTTATCTCAAGAAACGTTGAAAAGACGACGGATACTAAAGCCATTATTAGAAATCCTCCGGGAGCAAGAAATTCAATACAACTGGGGTTTTCCAGCATGTCTAATAGCAAGGAAAAACGGAATAAGTGCGAGGCTAAGACATGTGGATGAGATTCCGGACTTTTGCAACAAACTAGAAATCCCCTCCCAAGAACTGGAAAAATACGCAAATAGTCAGGAGCGAATAACGGCAGGAGATGACCTGCAGTGGCAAGTAAATTCAAGGATCAGACATCAAGACTCTCGAGGAAATTAATATCTGAGAAAATACCACACAACGGTGCAAGGGGCCTTAGAGTGGAAAGGGGGGGGGGGCTGGGGTTGATGGGATGGGAAAAAAGGAAAGTGAAAGGATTGGTAATACACAACAAAAATGCAGGGAGAGGGAAACAGGGACTCACGGAGTGGACAGGGGGTCGCCCTATTAGTGCTTAGGCAGGGGGGGAATAGGGTGTCTTACAGAGCTCCGCCTCACAATAAATAGAGCAGAGGGGGCAGAGCGTGCCCCACAAAACAAAGTAAAACGCTCTCAGCTCTAGAGAATATGGGGGTAAAAAACCCATATCAGAAAAAAGGGAGGGGGAGGGTGGGAGGAGGGAAAAGGGAGGGAAGGAGGGTGGGGAGGGAAAGGTCTGAGTTACATGAGTGGTTACATAGGCGCACCTATTTTGAGACAAGAGATGAGGAGACCCCGTGCGTCCGCGGGGTGTCCCCTCCATCCGGTCACCTAGGGGGACCACGTGGGGGGGAGGGCCGGGGAAGAAAAGGCACAAGAATGGAAAACGTAAACAGCATAAAAATAATCTCTTACAATGTCCGAGGACTAAATTCCCCAGGGAAGAGAAACATCATTCTCCGAGAACTAGAAAAAAGTAAAGCAGAAATAATTTTCCTACAGGAGACACATATAACCCAAAACTCAAATGCCAAAATTTATTCAAGAAACATACCAACATGGTATCAAGGAGACTCGCCAATAAGAAGGGCCAAAGGAGTAGCCATCGGTATAGGGAAAAAAATGTACGTTTTCTAATAGATCAAAGGAAAATAGACCCAGAGGGTCGATATCTATTTATTACAGGAACTATACACGGGCTAAAATATACATTGGCCAATGTCTACTGTCCTAATAAGAACCCTAAAAAATATTTGATAGATATAATTAAAATACTAATGGAATTCAAGCAAGGAAAATTAATACTAGCTGGAGACTTCAACTTCAGCATGGATAATAAAATGGACAGTACCTCAAGAGTAAGGGACAAAGAGGTAAATCAACTAAAGAAATTAAAAAGAACATTATATGAACAGCAACTAATAGACCCTTGGAGAATTCAGCACCCCAGCACAAAGGACTACACATTCTACTCAACAGTACACAAAATTTACTCCAGATTGGATTACATCATGGTCGAACATAGAAACTTGGAAGAAATAGAAGAAACAAAAATAGGCATAATAACCGCCTCAGATCACAGCCCAGTAACCTTGAGAATGAAAATAAGAGGAGAAGTCCTTGAAAGGGGTCCATGGAGAATCAACGAAACTTTATTAGAAGACAGTGAGACCGAAAAAAGCATCATAGAAGAAATTAAAAGATATTTTGAGGAAAACGATACACCAGAGGTATCGAAAGCAACAATATGGGAGGCGCATAAATCTGTTATTAGGGGCAAGTTAATAGCCATAGGGGCAAGAAAAAAAACAGGAAAGGAAAACAAACATGCAACAAATAATTAAAGAAATTTATGAATTGGAACGAAAACATAAAAATCAAGTAAACAACAAAATCTTCGGCCTACTATCTCAAAAGAGAGAGCAATTAAAAGACTGGATGGAACAAGAAGAAAGGAAGGACTACAACAGAGTAGTACAAGAAAAATATAAATGGGCTAATAAACCAGGAAAATACCTAGCAAATCTGGTAAAAAAAAGAAGTCTTTGAATTACATTGAGAAGATCAAAAATGAAAAAGGAGAAGTGGTAAATAAAACTACAGATATAGCGATAACATTTCAAAAATACTTCAGCTCCCTTTATGCAATAAAAGGACAGGAAAGTTGGAAAGAAGCGAATACAAGAACAAAGAAGATACAAGAATATTTAAAAAAAGCAAACTTACCAAAACTAAAAATAGACCAACTAGAAGAATTGGAAAAAAATATTACGCATGAAGAGGTAAAACTGGCATTAAAGGAAACTCCCGTAGGAAAAAGCCCAGGACCAGACGGGTTTACGGTCAAATACTATAAAAAATTTGAAGAACAGCTGACTCCAAAACTATTAGAATATATGAATTCCTTAGGGGAAGATGAAGAAATAAGAAGTGAATCGTTATTAGCTCATATTACAATACTACCAAAAGAAGGGAAAGACAAAGTTAACTGCTCAAGCTACAGGCCAATAGCCCTATTGAACGCCGATACGAAGCTGTACTCCAAGATCCTGGCCACTAGGATAAAAAAAAACTAATCCCACTGTGGATCAACCCGGACCAAACTGGTTTTGTCCCGGGGAGAGAGGGGTGGGACAACAGCCTATAATCATTATTGATGTTGCACAAGAAGGTGCAGAATGAGACCCCAGTTCTATTCCTGTCATTGGATGCAGAAAAAGCATTTGACAGGGTAGACTGGGGTTTCATGATGGATACATTGCGGCATTTGGGTATCGGGACAAAAATGGTGAAGTGGATAACAAATTTGTATAATGGCCCGACAGCAGTCGTAAAAGTAAACGGTAGACTCTCTCCAAAAATTAAGATGCAGAATGGAACACGGCAAGGCTGTCCACTGTCTCCACTATTATATGTATTGGCTTTAGAACCACTATTAGCAACACTCCGCAATAACAAAGAGGTAGAAGGAGCGAAACTAGGAAGAAAAGAGCATAACATCGCTGCATACGCGGACGACATCTTGATGTACGTATCCAACCCAAGAGTGTCACTCCCAAACATACTGAAAGAAATTAAAAAATACGGAGAACTGTCAAACTTCAAAATTAATCCAATAAAAACGGAAATATTAAACATAGGTCTAGAGAAAAAGGAAGTTCAGTTTTTACAAAAAGAATTCCCATTCACTTGGGTAAAAGAACTAAATTACCTTGGAATTAAAATAACTCCTAGAGTCGAAAAAATTTATCAGGCAAACTTTATTCCACTGATCAATGAGGTCAAAGAAGAAATGAAAAAGTTAAGAATACAGCCACTTTCATGGATTGGAAGAATAAATATGTTTAAGATGACGATATTACCTAAAATAAACTACAGATTACAGATGTTACCAGTAAAAATCCCGCAGAGCTTTTTTAAAATAATTAAAACAATCCTGCTAAAATACATATGGCTTAATAAAAAAACAAGAATTAATTACACGCTGATCACAAGGAAAAAGGAGCATGGAGGTCTTGCCGCTCCAGATATAAGTAGGTACTATAAAGCCATAGTTTTAACACGAATGTTAGAGTGGACAAATGAGAAAAATGAAAAAAAATGGGTGGAAATGGAAAACACAATAAGTGGAGCCACACTACATAAGAATATTTGGATTCCACGGAAATATAGAATATTGGACACCGACACGCACGAAATAACAAAAAATGTATTTAAAATTTGGGACACCATCCACTTAAAGAATGAATGGAAATATAATTCACCACTATTAGCACTCACAGGATCGAATCTCTTCACCCCTGGGAGGGAAATATTTGAAATCCAAGGAATAGGTAATCCACAACTGAAAGATATCACTAGAAATGGTAAAATAAGAACACGAGTAGAAATAGAGGAAAGGAATGGATGGAAGATGAATGAATGGAAGTATACTCAACTAAGGCACCTAGTAAGCACAATACCACACCCACTGAGAGATGAAACAAAATTAACTGCACTGGAAAAGCTATGTAGCAATGAAACACCATTAAAAAACGGAACATCAAAAATTTATAGTATACTGACAGATTTGGAAGCACAAGAAAGACCAGAATATATAAATCAATGGGAAAAAGAAATGAATTTAAAAATAGATAACCAAAAAGTGGAAAAAATGATAGAAATGGGATATAATAAGGCTTGGGACATGAAGACTATAGAAATGAATTATAAACTAGTATCAAGATGGTATATGACCCCAGTAAGAATACACAGATTCCATCAAGATAGAACCTCCTTGTGTTGGAGAAAATGTGGCCAAATAGCAACGATCACACATATATGGTGGGAATGCCCAATAATAATGGAGTACTGGAAGGAAGTGTTAAATAACATAAAAGAAATAACTGGAGAAGAAATAGAACAAAATATTTGGACTTGCCTCTTCCATATCTACAATAAACCTAAGAAACAATATAGAAAATCAATAATACCTAACCTCCTGAATGCGGCCAAGGCCTTAATTCCCAAGAATTGGCTAAAAAGTGGAAAACCAGACATTAGAAACTGGCTAAAGGAAATAGATTATCACTACAAAATGGAAGGAGGAGAGAAAGGGGATAATAGTAGATGGGAAAGTTGGAAAAACTACAAAGTCTCGGATATTTATTTAGATAGGATAAAAGAAAGAATAGGTGCAGAGCCAAGTGGATAAATAAACAACATAAAGGAACGGACCAGACACAGGGGGGGCGGGGGGAAATAAGAGGGACTGAGAGAGATTAAGATAATAATAGGGTTTATAATTATAGAAGGCGTTTTGTCGTCGGTTGTTAAAATTATTTAAGAATATCCTAGAAGGGAAAAATAATAAAGATGTGACGGAAACAATCCACAATGATGTGAAAAAGGAGAAGAGATAAAGTTTGACACATAAAGTTGAAATAATGTCTCTCGGAAAACTTTCGCTGAAGTGGATAGAAAAAAAAAAAGAAAAAAAAAAACAGGCTATTGTCTCTATAGCTACAGTAAACAAGACATTACTTGTTTGAGATTCTTTCAGCTTTCTAACTGAAATAATGACTGTTAAATTACTGTCTTGGTTTGAGTAGACAATGGTACGTAGATACCATTTTTGTATTCAATTGACAGTTTTCAACAGTCCATTGTTTCTACAGCTACAGGTATGTTTTCTGTTTGGCAACTATGGTAAACAGCCTGACACATAAAAAGGGGTGAGTAGAGACACACACACCATCATGCTGTAACATCTGACGCCACTCATGATAGAAGAAACTTGCCTGATGCTCCAGGAGAATTGTTGCCAATGGAGATCACCAACATACAGTAACAGAAGATAAGTAGCCTTTAAGTCTGTTTGTACTATTATAGACCATAGGTTGTTCAGTTTGCTAGGCATTTTGCTTGTTATAGATATCTGTCAGTCTTGTATCGTATTACTAATATTGTAATAGTTTTTGTATGTACAGCATCTTTGTATAGTAAAGCACATTTACACACTGCAGAAATCTCAGCTTCCTTGCTCATACCACAGAGTACCCTTGCTAGATAGACGCAAACGAAACATCATGGGACAGAGTCAGGCTAATATTCGTCACCTGCTGGGACGTCCCAGAGCAATAGCCCAGTGAAAAGCCCAGGAGGTTCCTACACCCCTGGTAAAATGTGCTCTCACCCTAAAGGGAGGAGCTTAGGTCTGAATGACCAATTGATGGACCCAATTGGCAATGGAAGCTGCCTGGCCCTTCTTGGGTCTCTTTTTTGTTGTTTTGTTTTACCAAAAGAGTCTGATCCTCGGATCGCCGCAGATCTAGAAGGATAAACCTTGACTGCCCTGACAACGTCCAAAGAATGCAGTCATCTCTCTTCCGCTGAACAAAGCTGAGAGAAAAAAGAAGGCAAAATAATGTCCCGATTTAAATGAAAGGCCGACACCCCCTTTGGCAATAAGGATGGAACAGGTCGTAACACGACTGTCATGGTGAAGGATCAAGTACACTTCCCTGCATGAAAGGGCCGCCAACTCAGACACCCTTCTAGCCAGGGTGATAGCATCAGGAAGGCTAGCTTGCGTGACAGCAAGTCTAATGGAATTTCCTCAATAGGTTCAAATGGTTGTTTCTGTAACACAGGCAGCACCAAGTTCAAGTCCCAAGGACACCTAGGTAATCTAATGGGGGGAAGCAAGCGAGTTGCCCCTTGCATAAAGGTTCAGATCAGTGAATGGGAGGCTAAAGGCCTTTTGAAGAACACAGATCGGGCCGAAACCTGACCTCTGATTGTACTCAAACCAATTGAGTTTCCACAGCTGACTGTAGAAAAGAGAATTCTCCCATTCACAGATTTGCGAGGATGCACTTTTCTGGCTTTACACCAAGCAATACAAGTCTTCTAGATCTTATGATAAATCTTCTTAGCGACAGCTTTTCTAGGATTCACTAGAGTAGACGCCACTGGTTCCGAGATGCCACGATCCTTTAACACCCTGGCTTCAATAGCCATGTCATCAAATTTAGAGACTGTAAATTGAGGCGGAATATAGGACCTTGAGACAGTAGATCAAGGTGACATGGAAGCGTCTATGGCCCGTCTATCGTCAGACTCACAATCTCCAGGAACCAGGTCCTTCGGGGCCAGGCTGGTGCCACCAGAATGACTGGAACTACCTCTCTCCGAATCCTGTGCAACAAATGTGGAGGGAGAGGGATCGGAGGGAAAAGCATAAACCAGGGAGTACTGGCTCCATGGAACTATCAGAGCATCTGCTCCAATTGCCAGAGGATCTCTTGTTCGAGACAAACTGCTGTAGCTTGTTGAACCTGGATGCCAGTGGGTCGACCTCTGGCCATCCCAAACTTTGGCAAATTTCCTGGAACACCTCTGGCTGTAGGGACCATTCCCCCAGGCAGATCTGCTGGCAGCTGAGATAATCTGCCTTCCAGATCTCTACTCCTGGGATATGGACTGCCGATATCATTGGCACATGTCCCACTGCCCAGGCTAGTATGTAGTTCACCTCCTTCAGAGCTGAACGACTCCTGGTACCGCCTTGGTGGTTTATATAGGCCACTGCTGTGGCATTGTCGGACTGAACCCTGATGGGGCAGTCCTGAAGCTCCGCCATCCAGGAACGCAGGGCCAGACATACTGCCCGTAATTCTAGGTTGTTGATGGGCAGGGTCTACTCGGTCCCTGACCATTTCCCCTGAGCTGTGAGCCCGTCTTGGGTCGTTCCCCAGCCTGAGAGACTGGCATCTGTAGTCAGTACTCTCCAAGTTACCGGGAGAAAGGATTTTTCCTTTTGCAGCTTCTGATCCAGCAACCACCAGTTTAGGGTTAAGCATGCCTGAGGAGATAAGCACATTGGATAATCCAGAGCTTTTCTTCCTCTGTTCCAAGCCAACAAGATGTCTTGTTGAAAAGGCCTGGAATGGAACTGGGCATAGGGCACTGCCTCGGATTATACCATTCTTCCTAGAAGACTCATACAGAGCCAAATGGAGGGTTGTCTGGTGCCCCTTATCGGACACACCTGATCCTTCAGGGCACAGATCCTCACAGGCGCCTAAAATACTTTTGCTTGGACCGTGTTTAGAATCAGACCTAAATATCTTAGGCTTTGAGCTGGTCCCAAGGCTGACTTTTCGGTATTTATGATCCAGTCTAAACTTTTCAAATACCGCATTGTGTATATTATGCTCTGTTCTAGAGCCTGTACTGCGCGATCTGAGCAGGAGGTCGTCCAGATACCCGAGCACCAGGATCTCTTGGGCCCTTAAAAGACCAAGTCTTGGTACTAGGACCGTTGTGAACACCCGGGGAGCTGTAGCAAGCCCAAAGGGTAGATCAACAAACTGAAAATGACGTTCCTCCACTGCAAAACGTAGGAACCTCTGATGAGGCTGAAAGATAGTTACATGTAAGTAGGCGTCTTTTATATTGATGGAGGCTAAAAAGTCTCCCCTCTGTAGTGGAGGTTACTACTAAGCGGATAGACTCCATCCAAAAAGGACTGCATCAATAGATACTTGTTCAGGCCTTGTGTCCCGGGTTGGTTTGTGAACCGTAAACAGGTTTGAGTAAAACCCTGTGCCCCTTTCGAATACAGGAACCTCTCTAATCACTCCTTGATGCACTAGATGTAGTGCCTGAAGCAATAAGTTTCTTTTTGGAGGATCCCAGAGGAACGCTGGAGCTTAGAAACCTCTAAGGGGGAACCCCCCATAACTCCAGCTTGTAACCGCAAGATATAATTGAAGTGACCCACTCGTCCTAAATTATTGTTTTCTAAAATGTCCGCAAAGTGCAGCAGCCTTCCCCCACCCGATGGAGTGGGGGCATTCCCTCAAAAGGAGGGCTTGGTGCTGGGTTTAGAAGAATTCTGGCCCTGGTCTTGCCCCCCGGCCCTAGCGCCCTGTTGGCGGCAGAACCGCCCTGACGCTAAGACATTTGAGGAATCGGTCCCTGGGTTTTTAAATGAAGGACGTTTGGTGCTTTTCTTCACAGGAAATAAGAACTCTTCCCTCCGGAAATCTTTTGGCTATATTTGTCCAAGTGATTGCCGAATAAACATTCCCCATGAAACCAGAAACCTGCCAATAACTTTACGAGGAAGCTCGGCTGACCAGTTCTTAAGCCATAAAAGTCTGTGCATATGTACAGACAAGAGCCAAAACGAGTAACCTGCTGTATTGAATCCTTTTAAAGCATCAACAGCAAAACAGCGCTCAAGGAATATCTCTTACTTTCAGGCAGATCATCCTCCTGGTTAGGCCTATCTGGCCGTTTGACCTAATCCTTTACGGACTGGCAGATACCAATTGCTGCAACAGCTGGCTGAATAGCTGAACTGGCTAAAGAAAAGGAAGCTTTTAATAATAACTCCAATTTCTTGTCAACAGGGTCTTTCAAGCCCTGTGTGTTATCTACCGGACAAGTTAAGTTCCTGTTTAAGGAAGAGACTGCTGCACCTACGGCTGGCATACTTCATTTTTTAACAAACTTTTCATCCATGGGTTATAAAAAAAAGGGAAAAGCTTTTTGGAGGCAAAAAAGTCCTGTCAGGATGTTCCCAATCAGCATACACCGCCTGTTTCAACAGGGGGTGTAGCGGGCAAGTCTGTAAGACCTGAAAAGGCCTTAGAGATCCCAAAATGGACCAGGGGGGCTCAGTCACCTCTGCAAGAGGCAACCTAAAAGGCAGAATGAATCATTTCGGTCAGAGTCAGGATCAAAAGCCTCTGCGACTGAGGAGGCAGACATCGACTGTATATCTTCTTGTCCTGATTGCTCGGAAGCAGACTCATCTGCCGGGCACTCCACCGAAACCTGAGCTTTCAGCTCTTCCCCATCCTCAACCCATTTCTGAACCAGACTAGGAGACTCCGGGGAGGGGGATCTGTCAGGCTTCCTGCCACCCTGCGGGATGGAGGCAATCATGCCGGCAATCCTGTGCTCTTACCCGGCTAGGGCTGAGGACAGTTCATCTTAAGTGATAAAGGGTGAAGCAGCAGCGTTGACTGTAGGCACAATACCAGATAGGCGAAACGGCTCAAATTGTCTGGGAGCCTCTGGTCCTTTAGGGGATACAACACTAGGGATAGGACTAGTTTTATCAGGAACTAATGATGACATAGGTGTGCCCTTCCCTATGGTGTTAGTCCCACTCCTCTTTTTGGAAGGCATTCAATGCCGCAAATAAAGAGTACTTGGGTGTAGTTAAAACACCTCAGAAGGGAGACCCTTTAATAGGGCTCACCAAGCCCCTATGTAACAATCCTGCTAAGCAACACCTAGTGACTCACGTGACCCGGTTAAGGAAAGATGAACCACTGCAAGTGTCTGTTCAGAGCCTGATCCGTGTCCCACAGCTGCCTTCTGGAAGCACATGCTTGGCCTGCAAAGCTTAAATAAGTTGGGTGGGCACTGGAATGTTCTATGCGCATGTTCGCGGTCCCGGCAAGCATGACTGTATCCGCGTACGACACAAATCTTCGTGCGCCCAGATAAAGGCTACGGCAATTGTGAGGCGAAGCCACGTGTGCCAAATAAACTGCTGAGCACAAAGGCGCTCTTGCGAACACACGTGCACCATGGCGAAACAAAGGCGAAATGGTGCACCATCATACAGGTAAAAAACAGCCAGACAAGCAAAAAAAAGTACACTTTGCAAAACACCCACAGCTAGCCCAGAACTCCCCCGTATGGTCACCGCACACAGGTGTCCAGCCTTTAGCTAGCTTGACTGATTGTTACAAACACTGGGACACCCCACAATAATAAAATAAAGGGGTTTCACTTACCCGTCCAGGCACAGGACCACTTAGAAACTAAGGGCCCAATCTTCACCCTTCACTGCAGGTTCCTGACACTTAGACCTTCAAGGACTGGGTACGCTTTCATGTTTAGGGTCCACTCCCTTGGACCTGTACAGCCCCCTGCAGGAAATATCTTAGCACTGTAGTGTCCAGGATTTCCACGCCGCAGGGTCCAGCGCCCAAAGGCCATGTTACAGGCAAAACCTCGTAGGATATTGAGTCTTCTTTGCGAGGCTCGGGTACTATTTATCCAAGCATAAAAGCCTGTGTCAAATGGATCCGATCGGTCAATCCCTTGATTGATTTTTGGAACCGTTTGTGGGACTAGAGACCTGGAGCTCAGAGAGCTGAAACAAACCGTGCCATCCACCTTGCAGACACTGGTAAAAAACTAAAGTACTTCCTGTATGAGAGAGAGGTTATATAGGGGATCACTTCCTGTCTGAAGACCTTTGGTCTACCAGGGTTCATTCACCTGATGGAGTATAACCCAGTAGGTAATGAATATTAGCCTGACTCTGTCCCATGATGTATGAAAAAGAAATGGAGCACAGACCCTGGCAGCGTAAGGGTTAAAAAGCCACTGTAATGCTGGTCAAGGAATATAGCTTAGTGTAGTGTCACCTATAGCAGTCACGGTTCCTATAAGCCAAGCCTAGCCTACTGGTAGGTGGCTGCCCCCATAAACGCCATGCTCCCTGGCCAGGAAGTACAGGAGGCTGAAGGCAGAACAAGAGGGTTCCTGTGGTTCCAGGAGTGCAGTTGTCTGCAGGGGATGGTTGAGACCGGTGTCACAGGAACGTAGTCAGTGGGATGTGCAGATGGGTCAGTCAAGGTGCAGACACATGGTCAGCAAACAGGCTAAAGATCAGTCCACGCAGCAACTTAGTCAAACAGGCTAGGGTTAGTACAGGCAGGAGCAGCACTGCACTGGTTGAGGCAGAGATCAAGAATACAAGCTGCTGACTAAACTGGTGTGGTGATTAGGGACACTGGTACTGGAAATAAAGGATATAGCACAGGTCTGGTGACATACTGCGGTGGTGCTGATCAGAGACAATAGCTGACAGCAATATATGACACCACAGTGACACTGCACTTACATACACACTTGTTACATACTTTTACCAGAGCAGTGCATTAACCCATAGTGACAATGTACTGCTCTAGGAAGTGATCAGGATTTTTATTTTTTTTACACTGTGTAATACAGTGAAGATCACCGTTAAAAAAAATAAAATAAAAAAAAGCCATCCATGGCCTGTTTGTAGGGAAGCATACAATAGTAGAGGTCGACCGATATGGGTTTTTCTCTGGCCAATGCCAATATTTAGAAATCGCAGTGGCCAATGGCCGATATAAGATGCCGATTTTTGGGGGCCGATATATTAGGCCGATTTTTTTTTTTTTCCCCTTCATCTCATAAAATCTAACAGTTAGACCCCTTTCACACTGGGGCATTTTTCAGAAGCTTTTGGGCTAAAAACAGCGCCTGTAAAACGCCTCCCCTTGCAGTCTCAGTGTGATATCACAAGTGCTGTCACACTGAGGCGATGCGCTGGCAGGATGTTTAAAAAAAAAAAAAGTCCTGCAAGCGGCATCTTTGGATCGGTGTATACCGCTCCTCCACCACTCCTGCCCACTGAAATTAATGCGCACTGCTGCCGAAGCGCCTGCAAAGCGTTTCGGCAGCAGCGCTTCAGGGGCGCATTTAACCCCTTCCTCAGCCGCTAGCTGGGTTATAAGCGCCCCGCTAGCAGCCGAACAGCGCCGCTAAAATGACGGTAAAGCACCGCTAAAACTAACAGCGTTTTACCATCAACGCATGCCCGCTCCAGTGTGAGAGCAGCCTTAAGTAATACAGAAAATTTTTTTACATTTAAACATTAAACAAAACAAATCACCAATCAGTTCACTTGTATGTATAATTTAGATAAAAAAAAAAAAACAACGATATCTTAAATATTAAATGCACAAAAACAGGTAATCAAAACTTTTGGACAAAAAAAAATGGGCTAACTTTACTGCTTAGTTTTTTTTTTTTTTTTTTTATTTCATTAGTGTATTTTTCTTTTTTTTAATTGCGTTTGAAAGATCGCTGCGCAAATACCGTGTGACATAAAATATTGCAATAACCGCTATTTTATTCCCTAGTCTCTCTGCTAAAATATATATATATATATATATATATATATATATATATATATATATATATATATATATATATATATATATATATATATATATAATGTTTGGGGGTTCTAAGTGATTTTCTAGCAGAAAATACAGGATTTTTACTTGTAAGCAACAAGTGTCAGAAAAGATTTAGTCTTTAAATGGTTAAACTGAGAGCTTCTACACACGGAGTTCAGCTCATTGATAAAAGAACCTGAAAAGATACAATGTTTCTTCTTATCAGACTTGGCAGGCTGCCCAGGGAGGAGAGAATACTCTCCACAGATAACTTTCAGGCAACTTGCATTGACTTCTATTACAGAAGTCATTTGCAAGTCCCGCTGAAGTTATAATCGGCTTTTTTATCAGCACAATCGGCCGATGCCGATTAAGTAAAAGAAGCCAAATATTGGACGATATATTGGTCGACCTCTATACAATAGCAAGCATGCTTTATGTTGGCAATGGAGGTGGGGTGGTAGAGGGTTCATAAGGATCGTCAGGTCTTGCGCCAAAAATGTGAACTGTAAGTGAATGAA
Organism: Aquarana catesbeiana; assembly: GCF_042186555.1. Lineage (NCBI taxonomy): Eukaryota > Metazoa > Chordata > Amphibia > Anura > Ranidae > Aquarana > Aquarana catesbeiana. The sequence goes on along the minus strand of NC_133329.1, from coordinate 175,091,322 downwards.
TTTGTGTGAACTAGTTCATACTGATGTGATTTTAGGAAGCTATTTTTTACTGCAAGGACAGGGCATGGATTGTTGGGAGGTTTTCTTTTGCTTATTCACAGACACAGGAGAGTGGAGCTGTCGGATATAGTTCTGAAACTGAATTATGAGCACATCTTTTTTGGTTTATGTATACTGTGGACATTATTATTTGTTTAAACTTTGCACATTTTTGTCAAGGTAAAGAGTTGCAGCCGTTTGTTCATTAAATTAAAGTCAGCAGCTACAAAAAAGTGTAGCTGCTGACTTATAGAAAAAAAAAAAAAAAAAATCAAACACACACACACACACACACACCTGTTCCACGATCCAGTGATGCGGCCGCCCGAAGTCAGGCTTCTCTCCCTCTCAGCGGCGCTGGCATTGCAAGTGTGGGCATGCGGCTGTGACAGCTTGCGGCTTTATAGCCGGGGGCACACTGAGCATGCACGAGTCTCGCAGCGCACCCTGAGTGGCCGGGCAATCGTCTGGGACGTGTCCCAGAAGATTGAGGGTATGCAAACTTTTCTTAAGAGTAATTTGGGTAGTTTCTGTTGCGATTATGATTTAAAAAGAGTAAACACAGTTGATTGATGATAAATGGCTTCAGCCAAACACTAACCATGAGTGAAAGAAAAGTTTGTGTCATCATTCATATTCTCTGAAAAATGGCCAAGAAAGCATAAATTCTGCCAGGGTATGTAAGCTTATGAGCACAACTGTGTATGATGACGCTGTACTGGTCTGGTGACAGATCTATAGATATATCCCTTCTTCATTTTCCAAATAATTGTGACAAAAAATTTACAACTACAAAAACAACATGCTATGCCTCTTGCCAAATACCTTGGGCTGTCCACTTTCCAAAAAAAGGGGTCATTGGGGGATATTTATTCAGTCCTGGCATTTTAGGGCCTCATGAAAAGGAGATAGTGTGTCAGTACATCAGGATTGATCAATTTTCAGATCTATACACCATTGTTTGTGGTGTAACTTTCCTAGAGACTAAATACACCGATTTGGGTTATTTTCACCAAAGAAATGTAGCAGAATACATTTAGGCCTAAATTTATGAATTGACAAGATCTTATAACAGAAGAAAAAGGCATTTTTTTTTTATCTTCAAAAAAGGTTTATTTAGCAAAAGAGAAAAAACCCAGTGGCAATTCAATACCACCAAAAAAAAGCTCTAGTTGTGTTAACAAAATGCTAAAAATTCAGTATGGGTACAGTGTTGCATGTCTGCGCAATGTCATTCAAAGTGTGACAGTGCTGAAAACTGAAAATTGGTCTGGGGTAGGAAGGGGGTAAAAGTGCCCTCTAGTGAAGTGGTTAATTTTTGTTTGAGTTTGCTTTTTTAAAGCGCTGCACTTTCTCCACCATCATTAGAAATTTGGTATTGCACATAGTACTGGCAGCTTGTATTTTTTTTTTTTTTTTTAAACCTAAGCACAGTGATCCTTTCTTTTAAGTTCATAAACCTACCTTGTTATTGTTAGGATCCCCACATATGGGGATAGGTACTGCCTGTGTCACAAAAATCAGATGGTCTGCCTTCTGAACTATAGAGTTGCTGAGAGGGAGTTTCAGGGGGCACAGCCTTGTCTGTACAGTAATCACAGCTTGCAGGCAACAAGGTACCATGGTATATGTAGTCTTTAGAAATTGAAAGTAATTGGCAGCAGAGAAGCTGCAAAAACATACAGAGAATCCAGGAAGCTTTCTAAAGATATGGCCAGACAGAACTCAACCTGAAAGGAGATTTTTCACGTAAGCTTATATTGGAACCATTGTTTGTAGGGCTATTATAACGCAGATGCTAAATAATGAAAGTTAATGATTTGACCAGAGATATCCTTCCAATAAGGCACATTTATCTTATAGAAAACACATCCTGTATTCTACAACCTTTACAGGCACTTTATGCCTTCACATTAGAAAAGACAATAGGTTAAAGTACAATAAAAACTATAGAGTGGAGAAGGATTAGAACACCTGTTCGTTTTTATTGCTCTGTGCCTCTGGAAGATTCACCCTCTATTTGCCCTGTTTGCCATTATAAATAAAAGGGAAAGTTTAAGAAATTCCTACATTTTGGGTTGTCTCCAGAAAAGTAAGAGGGGAAACCTTCCAATGGTCTGGTACTGGGGGTCCCCAAGGGATTCCCTTAATTTGCATGCATTACTTGTTTTAGCTATGGGTCAGAAAGTGAAGGGAAATCTCCTAAATGAGACACAGATGGCAAAAAAAAAAAAAAATTGACAGGGGTTCTGACCCTCCCCTTGCTCTAACCAAAATAAGGAAATAAATTCAAAAGATATTAAAGACTGAAAAAACCTTGGTGGTACAACCCTCATTCCTTGAAATATCTTAGAAAAGGAAAAATAAATTAAAAAAAACAAAAAAAAAAAAAACAAAAAAAAAAACAAAACACACCCACACACACTAAAGTGAAAGAATGAACAAACCTTTTCCAAGCAGGCCTGACAGAAGGAGGAACTTTTGAGACACACAGACGGTGCAGAGTTTAGATGAAGAGAACCCGTGCAAAAATGTGATAAGATTTCAGACTGTGCAAGATGTTCCTTTAAACGTTGTGTAGCCCCATTAGAGGCGTCTGAGCAAGGATAACATCCAGGAGAAGTGCCAATATTAGGAACGTAAAACTTATGGAGATCATTGTGAAGCTGATTCAAATGAACACTGGTGAAACAGGAAACTGGGTGAGAAGTGTGAAACTGGCAGGGAGACCGGCGCTTTTCCATACACACATTCGAACAGCTGAGGGGGTGGCTGCTGTAACTGCCTGCAGCAGCAACTTGTTTGAAAGGACTTTCAGAAGTAAAAGGCAGCCCAGGGGCTATCTGGCAAGTAACTGTGCCTGCAGCAGTTTTCTCCAGGATATGATTAGGCCGAATGTACCCACTCCCACCGAAATGAACATCAGGTGTGCAAGATGTGCCATTAGAACAAAGTGCACAGCAGCTTACTTTAGAGCCGGTTTGAAGCTGGATTTGCTTTACAGAGGGTGGTTGGATTTTCGAAAGTGGAAAGGAATTTGTGCAAGGTTGAAGCGGGTTTGCAGGAGGAGTTGGAACATCCTTTAGTTCCATTGCAGGTCTACTGTTCTTGTAAGCGTTCTATAGAAAAAAAAAAAAAAAACAAAAAACAAAAATCACAAAAACACCTACCACTACTGACTTGCTTTAACTAGGTATAAAGCTTAGTTCTGCAAACAGGTTGGGGTCATAACTCTAGGTCAGCTGTCATTCCTATGCCAATGATTTGTGGGCAGATTCCATGTCTAAAACTGGCATACACCAAAAGGTGTGGGGATGTTTGTGACATCAATGACCCATTATGACCACCTCGCTATTAAGGGCATGTGCATCCTCGCCTCTTCGCGTACGTCAGCTGTGGGGCAAGGAGTACCTGATCCACAGTTCTCTGGCCCAGAAAAGTGTCAATTTCAGGCTTATCCCTACTTCAGGCAAGCCGTCTGTGTCACATAAGAAAATAAATTTGACTAGCATGCATCCTTACAAAAGAGAAATCTGGTGTACATTTTATAATTTTACATACACAAAGTTCAGAACGGATTAACAAGATTTACATTGAACCCTATGGTAAAATTCTGCATCTGCCCCCTGCTGCCTCTGCACCGAGAACTGAGCAAACAGGTGATCACTCAAATCTCTGCTCTGCGCCTATAGCTTTTACTGGAGTGCAGGGCTGGAGAGGGGAGGGAGCGGCTGGCTCAGTCTCCCAGCAGTGCAGCTAAAAGGCTAAACCAGCTGCCGGTCCAGGCATCTGGGTGGAACCTGACTGTAGTCAAAATCTTTCCCCAGCCTGGACCAGCTGAGTGACGTCAGCTAACAGCTGGCTTTAGCATGCTGTCAACTGAAAAGGGGTCATCGGAATACAGAAGGAACTGTACATTTGATCCATATGAGCAGTATAGCCAAAAGCTTTGGCCATACTTCTCCTTTAACATACTAGCTGGAAATGTTCCATTTCCATTTATTTACCTTAATGTCCCCCATTTGGTAGATGGATAAATAGGTTACAATGGCATTGGAAGTCTATGAGATAAGCACTGTAGCCTGAATGAACACTTACTTGTTTTTCTCTTGTACTAGGTAATGCCTGCTCAACAGTTGAAAAGCAATTTGAGAGTTTCCACAGCCAGGGCTCAGCATTTTGATCTTGATGCTGAAGCCATCCAATAGTCTTAGCACACAAGTTTGCTTTCTCATTCTCTTCCATCATAAAGCCATGTGCAGCACTTCAGCATCCTATAGCACCTCTTTTCTTTCATCATTATTTCCTTTTGGGGGGAAAAAAATATAAATACACACAACTTTATATGTTATATATAAAAATGAAAATAGAGAATTAGGCTAATGTCACCCTTCCCCATCAAGAGGGCCCCTTTCACACTGATGTGGTGCAGTGCACCAACAGGTGTGTTGCAGGTTAGCTGTGCTTTCCCATAGCATAAAGTTTTATTAGGTCCCACAGTTTTGGTGCGCCTTCTCAAAGCACACCAAAACCATGGGACATAAAAAGAACCCCATGGGAAAAACACAGCCAACCAGCACACAAACTGGGTACACTGGACTACGCCCGGGGTGTGGTGAAACCACATCAGTGCGAAAGAGGCCTAAGGAATTCAGTTCTAGTCAAGCAATTTTGTCTATACTTAAAACAAAAGTGAGTACACCCCTAACATTTTTGTAATTAATTTATATCTTTTCAAGTGACAACACTGAAGAAATTACAAATTAGTGAGTGCACAGCTTGTATAACAGTGTAAATTTGCTGTCCCCTCAAAATAACACAACCATTAATGTCTAAAAACTGCTGGCAACAAAACTGAGTACAGCCCTAAGTGAAAATGTCCAAATTCGGCCCAAAGTGTGAATATTTTGTGTGGCCACCATTTTTTTCAAGCACCGCCTTAACCCTTTTGGGCATGGAGTTCACCAGAGCTTCACAGATTGCTACTGGAGTCCTCTTCTGCTCCTCCACGAGGACATCACAAAGCTGGTGGAAGTTAGAGACCTTGCGCTCTTCCACCTTCCATTTGAGGATGCCCCACAGATGCTCAATAGGGTTTAAGTCTGGAGACATGCTTGGCCAGTCCATCACTTTTACCCTCAGCTTCTTTAGCAAGGCAGTGGTCATCTTGGAGGTGTGTTTGGGGTTATGTTAGAATCATGCCCTGTGGCCCAGTCTCCGAAAGGGGGGGAATCATGCTCTACTTAAGTATGTCACAGTACATGTTGGCATTCATGGTTCCCTCAATCAACTGTAGCTCCCCAGTGCTGGCAGCACTCATGCAGCCCCAGACCATGACACTCCCGCCACCATGCTTGACTGTAGAGACATACTGCAAGTCATACTTGTCTTTGTACTTCTCACCTGGTTGCCGCCACACAAGCTTAACACCATCTGAACCACATAAGTTTATCTTGGTTTCATCAGACCACAGGACAGGGTTCCAGTAATCCATCTCCTTAGTCTGCTTGTCTTCAGCAAACTGTTTGCGGGCTTTCTTGTGCATTATCATTAGAAGATGCTTCCTTCTGGGACTACAGCCATGCAGACCAATTTGAAAAAAATATACTAAAGTATATACTCGCGCTAATGGTGAAAGAACAGTGAAAATAAATAACAAAAGCAATTGCCACACACTAAGTGCAAATCACTAGACAAATGTAAAAATATATGTAAATGTGGCGCTCGCAGATGTAAATAAGTGTAAATAATATTAGACAAAACAAAGTCCAAATAAAGTAACAAAATGTTCAAAAGTGTTTGAATCCATAGTGAAAAAGAACCACAAATGCTGCAAAACTTCAGGAGCAAATAAACACGGATGCTTCAAAGCTTTTCAGGTGCAAGTCAACACCCCCTTATGTGTCCCCACTCACCAGATTGCAAAGCTGGGGGTCAATGCAGTCTGGGGGTCGCTTCAGGCGGCGCCCAGATACATCTGCTAATCCATTTTACATGCCTGCTTTTAACAGATATTTTGTAAGTACCCAATCTTGTGTAGAATAAAATTTTTTTAAACGGTACTTTCACTATGAGCTCCTTTTTTCATTCCCTTTGGGTGCCTGGCATTTCTACTGAGAACCTTCATTAAGAATTTCATTGATCTGACGTGTACTTCACATCTCCGAGACACCTTTGGTTATCATTTAAGCCTGAAGAGACCCCCAGACTGCAAAGCTGGGGGTCATCACAATATTGTGAGTGGGGACACATAAGGGGGGGGGGGTTGACTTGCACCTGCAAAGCTCTGAAGCATCCATGTTTATTTGCACCTGAGAAGTTTTGCAGCATTTGTGGTTCTTTTCACTATGGATTCAAACACTTTTGAATATTTTGTTACTTTATTTGGACTTTGTTTTGTCTAATATTATTTACATCTACGAGCGCCGCATTTATATATATATATATTTTTATATATGCAGACCAATTTGATGCAGTGTGCGGCCTATGGTCTGAGCACTGACAGGCTGACCCCCCACCCCTTTAACCTCTGCAGCAATGCTGGCAGCACTCATATCCATTTCCCAAAGACAACTTCTGCATAGGACGGTGAGCACGTGCATTCAACTTGTTTAATCAACCATGGCGAGGCCTGTTCTGAGTATAACCTGTCTTGTTAAACCGCTTTAGGGTTTTGGCCACTGTGCTGCAGCTCAGTTTCAGGGTCTTGACAATCTTCTTATAGTCTAGGCCATCTTTATGTAGAGCAACAATTCTTTTTTTCAGATTCTCAGAGTTCTTTGCCATGAGGTGCCATGCTGAAATACGTGACCAGTATGAGAGAGTGAGCGATAACACCAAATTTCACACACCTGCTCCATATTCACACCTGAGACCTTGTAACACTAACGAGTCACATGACACCGGGGAGGGAAAAAAAAAAAAAAAAAATGTCTAAAATGGGCCTAATTTGGACATTTTTAAATAGGGGTGTAACTCACTTTTGTTGCCAGCAGTTTAGACATTAATGGCTGTGTGTTGAGTTGTTTTGAGGGGACAGGAAATTTTAACTGTTATACAAGCTGTACACTGACTACCTTACATTGTCACATGAAAAGAAAAAGATTTACAAAAATGTAGGGGGTGTATTAGAGATCGGTATACACTATATACATCAAATATAAAAAACCAACACTTGACGCCTACGCTATAGCGGAAGGAAGGAAGGAAGGAAGGAAGGAAGGAAGGAAGGAAGGAAGGAAGGAAGGAAGGAAGGAAGGAAGGAAGGAAGGAAGGAAGGAAGGAAGGAAGGAAGGAAGGAAGGAAGGAGAGAGTGTGCCCAGCAAACAAAGGCGTTCTGGTGGAGGCAGTGGCATCCACAAACACTGCAGTGCCAGCCACTAATAGCGCAGTACCTCCTGGCAAGAAAGGCCAAGTACTAGTGGGGTGACAACTCAGCCTCAGGACCCATGCCAGCCTTCCCTATGCCCTTCAGAACCCCCTGTGGTTTTTTCCTTACTCAGGAGCAGCTAACATCCCCCCTTTAACTGCCCAGCCAGAAGTCCAGGTGAACACAGAGAAATTTGCCCCAAAAGATTTCATTCAAATTTTAAATTTTTGGGCCTCACATGGAATATGGGACACTCAAAAAATAAATAAAAAAGTTTAAAAAAAACAAAAAAAACAAAAAAAAAAAAAAAAAAAAGTTAATATTGGTCCACCAAACCCCATTCACCACATGCTGATCTACTCAGCAGTAATGCCCAGAACCAGGATATTTGATAACAAGGTTCCATATTATAAAAAGGGCAATACCCAGAGTCCTGTCCAAAAAGACCAATGACATGACAAGCTTGACAAAATTCGTCTACTTATAAAATTTTTCAGAAAAATCTCCCCCGTTATTTACCCCAGATCAACATATATGCATGGATGAGTCGCTTGTCAAATTTATGGGCAGGCTGGGCTTCAAGCAAATTATCCCCAGCAAAAAGGGGCCCCATATGGGTGAAAGTTTATAAATTATGCGATGGAGCCACAGGGTACACCTATGCCTTCATGGTGTACGAAGGCAAGGACAAAAGTCGTTTGGGACATCATAGCCCCACTCAAAAAAAAAAAAAAAAAAAAAATCACCACCTGTATGTAGATAACTTCTACACCAGTTAGCCCCTTTTCTGCAACCTTCACAGGAAGGCGACTCCAGCATGTGGCACCATAAGAAAGAACAGAAGGGGCTTCCCTCAAAGGCTCATTAATATGAAGCCAAGAGGAGAGTCAGCAAGTCTGCAAAACAAGGAAATTCTGGATGTGAAGTGGAGGGACAGAAAGGAGGTCTACATGGTGTCTTCAATCCACCAGAAGGAATGGTCCAATCCAAAAACCAACATGTATACACAAATACAATTTGTTCATGGGGGGAGTCGACTTTGGTGATAAAATGCGAACATACCATTGAAAAAAAAAAAAAAAAAAAAACACACACACACACACACACAAACACCACCACACTCCATTTTTAATTGGCCATATACAATCCTTATATAATCTACCGCAACTCCACCAAAAGACCTAAATCCTTCCTTGGCTACCAGGAGGAAATCACTGCTGTTATATTCCCGAACGGCCCACCAGAACAGATTTGATCAGATGTGAAAGACAAACTCTCTGAATGCTATCTTCTCCGGCAAAATAAAATGGAGTGCTCCAGAAGAGATACCCCTTGTTGTCCCCAGTGTCCTTCCCAACCAGGCCTCTGCATAGGTGAGACTGTTTCCACCCTTACCACACTTCAACATTATATTATCCACAAAAGAGGAGAAGTAAGGGTTTGGGGGGGGGGGGTGTTCCTCCATTATACTTAACTAGGTGGATGCAGCATCATTCCGATGCTCTGTCTGTCCCCCGATGCCTCTACACAGAGCTGAGTAATCGCATGTCGCCGATGACTCGGTTCTCACAGCGCCCCTCACTGTCAATCAGCAGCTCTCTGCTCCTCCACGCTCATTGGAGCACTGAGCTGTAGGGGTGAGGTGCTCCCTTGTAATAGAACAGAAATAAACAGGATAGGGCCCCTTTAATGCAAGATCTGACATCTTTGACACCAAGTACTGCTGCACAGTGGCACATACTGTGACTACACGTTACCCCTGAAGGGGATAAATAGCTGGTGAGTCTCTGCACAATCACAACGCGAGACACCAGCACTGGAAAAATACACCTGCTGTTTGTTTAAAGAGAAACTCCACAGCGAACGTTGCTTTTCACCTTGTAGTGCACATATCACAGCTATTTATATGGACTGTTTATTAATATTCTAATGGTCACACAAATTATGGTTTATGATAATTTTGCATGCCAGGTGTGATATACTTTATTGTATTCATTGATTTTTTCAAAGATTAGGGCACATGTCACTTTGATATTTATAGTATTGGAAGAGTTGATTTTGGTGGAGTTGCTTTATTTAACATATTGCTTTAGATGAAATATAGCACAAGACACTTTGGATAATTTTGCATGTCTTGTGTGATATACTCTATTGTATTTATTGATTTCCTCAATGATTAGGGCACAAGTCACTTTAATATTTATAGCATTGGAAGAGCTGATTTATTCATTTAATTTTTAGAGGAGTTGATTGATTTATTTATCAACATATTTCTTTTGATGAAATATAGCACAAGACACCTGGGATTTAAAATATAATTTTCTACACTTACAATTCATTTGGGAAACTGCTTTTATAAATAGGATTTGGGACGGCGCCACACTCACACATTTTTTCTTTCACAAGATCTCACATTTACACTTAAAGGCAAGAAATTAAACAAAAAAAAAAAAAAGAAGACTTTACCTGGGAACTAAGCTGACGTTAGCCAGTTACCAGGGAGGGGGCAGAGATGAACCCCCGGGGGATTAGAAAGGGAACTGATAGAGTGGGATCGGGAAATACTTTATCAGGTGACTGAAGGGAACTCATCCAGTGCCCAAGCGACAGCTGGTCATGCTGCAGAAATATCCGTGCAACCTGCTTAGAATCAGACATGACATTCCCCTGGCTGGTCACTTCGGAGTGACCAAAACCCATCTTCACATATGTTGGACGAATATGTCGTCCAACATATTTGAAGAAGTCTTAGCACTTATATGCAGCAGCTGCAACAGTTCTCAATTATCTTCTGCACTTATTCACACATTTGCTAGCGCTGCATTTATTTTATATCAAAACCCATCTTCGTTTGACTCAGCTATTCTTCTAGCTAGGGATAAATAGGGCTAACTGGGGGCAGTAAACAGTATTGCCGTACCTGTGACAATTGTCAGCAGGTGGGAAAGAAGGGAAACTGATTTAAAGCTTCTTTATACCCCCTACCAATCATAGCTGAGCCCTTTAGCCGGATAGCCGAAGACCTGGTAGGACCGTTACCCCGACCCAGTCCCTCTGGGAAGAGATATCTTGACGGTGGTAGATTAGGCTACTTATTACCCAGGGGCAATTCCACTGACAAACATACATGCAGAAACAGTGGTGGAGGCCCTGCTCCGGATCTTTGCCAGAGTGGTATTCCCTCAGGAGATCAACTTGGACTAAGGGGCTCAGTTTACTATGGACCGAAACCAGTAGTTGTGGAAGCTCTGTGGAATTAGGCCTCCCAAGTCCGTGACAGACAGTATCCCTGCCTGTTGCCTGTACTGACTATGGACATTACTGTGATGCCTGGACCGGTGAGCTACAATTTGATCAATTTTACCTATAAAATGTTGGTACCCTGTTACATCATGTACACCTAGGAAAGAATCCAGACCTTTTTTACAGCAATCTACTGGAGCTGGCCAGAACCACCTCTGGAGGGAATCTATTCCACATCTTACTGTGAAGAAACTTTTCCGTATTTGGGGATGAAATCTCTTTTCCTCTAGACATAAAGAGTGCCCCCTTGTCCTCGGTGATGCCCTTAAAGTGAATAACTCAACACCACATTCACTATATTGACCGCTTATGTATTTGTACATGTAGATCATACCCTCCCCCCCCCCCCCCCCCTTTTAAAGTTAATGTAAAGTCACCTTTTTTCTCTCTAAAAATAACAAACATGTTATACTTACCTGCTTTGATGTAGTGGATTTGCACATAGCAGCCCAGATCCTCTTCTCGGGTCCCTCTTCTGTGCTACTGGCCCTTCCCTCCTGTTCAGTGCCCCCTCAGCAAGCAGCTTGATATGGGGACACCCGAGCCAAGTCACAGCTCTGTGTGTCAATTCAGACACGGAAGCCCCAGAGTCTCTCTCTCGGCTTCTGCTGCTGTCAGTCAGTCAGTCTATGTCTCAGCTAATCAAGAAAAGTGAGAGGGGTAGAGAAGGAAGCGCCACCTGAGTGTAGTATTAACAAATGATGTTTAATGACACCAGGTAAAAACACACTTACAGGATAAAAACATATAAAAGGCTCATCTGTATAGGTATGTGGTCCTCGGTGTTCCCTCTGATCCTGTGGTGGTGACGCTGCAGGGATGCTGGGCTGCAGAAGGTGGATTACCAGCCGGGAGCTCCTTCTGTGGCCATCATGAAGAGACTAGAGGCCGGCGTGGAGCGCACGTGGAGCGTGCATGACGTCACAGGTTGTCCGTCTGCTTCTGGGTTCGGTATCCAGGGGAGGGATCGTCGTTCAATAGGCCTATTGAGGGAGCAGTGGCTCCAAGTGCGTAGCCTTCTCTCAACCTCCCTGGACGATCCCTCCCCTGGATACCGAACCCAGAAGCAGACGGACGACCTGTGATGTCATGCACGCTCCACGCCGGCCTCTAGTCTCTTCCTGATGACCACAGAAGGAGCTCCCGGCTGCTAATCCACCTTCTGCAGCCCAGCATTCCTGCAGCGTCACCACCACAGGATCAGAGGGAACACCGAGGACCACATAGCTATACAGATGAGCCTTTTATATGTTTTTATCCTGCCTAGCCTACCAGCCTACTTTAACCATTACATTACTGATTACCACTTAACCCTTGAACTTCCAGCCTCTCCCCTATGGACTAAGTTGCTCAGCCCTTTATATCTCCTGTTATATATAGACTTGTGTGTTTGCGCTTACAGTTACCAATACTCTGTTAATCAAGAAAAGTGTCTGACAGCCAAGGCACTGGGAAGCAGGCAAGTATTAAGGGGTGCTGGAGGGCGCCTCCTGCACACAGAAGGTTCATCTTAATGCATAGAATGCATCAAGAAAAAAAAACCCTGTGCCTTTACAACTCCTTTAATCTTCTCCTTTTCAAAAGAAAAAAATCAGTTCCTCTAATCTTACCTCAAAGCGGAGCCCTTCCATGCCTCATATCAGTTTGGTTGCCCTTCTCTGCCTTTTCTCCAGTTCCCCGATATCCTTTTTGAGAACCGGTGCCCAAAACTGAACTGCAAATTCTAGATTAGGTCTTACTAATGATTTGTACAGGGACAAAATTATCTCTCTGGAGTCCATGCCTCTTAATACAAGAAAGGACCTTGCTCGCTTTGGAAACCACAGTTTGGCATTTCATGCCATTAAGCTTATGATCTACCAAAACCCCCAGATGCTTCTTCACTATGGATTCTCCCTGTTGCATAACTTTACATTTATCAATATTAAACCTCATTTGCCACAGTCACCCAATTAAACAACTCCAAAAATCAGACTTGTGCTGACACATCCCTGGTGCACAGCCATTCACTGGGAAGCTCAATGTGCTGCTGCTACTCCAGACATGACACTTTGCCTAAATGGCAAGCATTCTGTCTGGAGGAAAGCAGGCACCTCTCATCACCTGGCCAATATCATCCCTACAGTGAAGCATGGTGGTGGCAGCATCATGCTGTGGCAATATTTTTTAGCAGCAGAAACTGGGAGACTAGTCAAAATAAAGGGAAAGATGAATGCAGCAATGTACAGAGACGTCCTTGATGAAAACCTGCAGCAGAGCGCTCTGGACCTCAGACTGGGGTGAGCCAGTCGGCCTGTGCACCTCTACACAAAAAAAAAAATCAAATAGCTTACACCCAAGTGTCCTCAAAGAATTTAAGACAGGTAAATTGCCAAACTGTTATTCCTAATTTTTATAGACAGCTTATTGGCAAAAACAGTACCAGTTGATTGACAAAAAGCCAACATGATACCTGGGAACTACAGGCCTGTCATTCCAACATCAACAGTAAGTAAATTATTGAAGGGGTTGACAGGGGACTATAACCCTAGAATTTGCTGATGAAAACAGTATCATCAGTAGGAATAAGCAAGGATTTATGAAAGATGGCTCTCGCCAGACCAATCTGCTACCATTCTACGAGAAAGTAAGGAGCCATCTAAAAGAAGAAGAAGAAGAAGAAGAAGAAGAAAAAAAAAAAAACACCCACACACACAGTGTTAATACCTGTTAACTACTTTTTCCAGGACCGCTTACAGAGATAGGCTCCTAGCACAGGAAACACATAACTCACATTATAAAAAGTACAAACACATGCAATAGCCCCTCAGTATTAACAAGTAACCGAAGGTTTCAGAATAAGCAATCATTCATTAAACCCTCTCATTAGCGTAGCTTTATTTTAAAATTTACCATTTTACATTGCTAATCCACCAAACAAAAGGAGGGAGGGAACTGACGCCGTCCTGGAAAAATTAGTTAACAGGTAATAACACTATTTTTCCAAGTCAACATCAAGAACAAAAAACAGGACTACCTGATCAGGGCAGGACCACAGCCTGCAGCACTTTCCTGCCAAAGACTGGTCTTGGCTGGCAAGCAGATCCAGTCTAACGCTTTACGTAAGTCTGGAACAGGTTGCGGCCTTGCAAATCTGGAGGGGAGACGCTGCTGCCCTTTCAGCCCAAGAAGTGGAAACCGCTGTCGTAGTATGAGCATTTATTCCCAACAGTGGTGTCAAGGATGCCGCTTTGTATGTTTCTGCGATGGCTGACTTCATCCACCTTAAATGGTATTTTTAGATGCCCTTTTACCCTTGTTTGAACCCACAAACAAGCTGGTGGAACATAACCATTCCTTGGTGCACTCTATGTAAGCGATCAAGCATCTCCTGACATCTATTTTATTAAATGCAGCCTCCTTGTCATTTTTAGGATCTCTGCAAAATGAAGCTATCACAAGCTCTTCAGATCTATGGAAGTTAGACAGTACTGTGGGGAGAATTGCCAGGTCCATGAAGAGGATAATTTTGTCTTGCAAAATGATGCAGAAGGGCTCAGCCACTGAGAGCGCCTGTATCTCACTAACCCTCCTAGAAGAGACTAGGGTCTCTAAAATCATTGTTTTCAAGGTTAATAGCTTTATGGGCAGTTCCTCTAGTGTAGTAGTTCTCAACCTGGGGGTCGAATGATGATTTGCCAGGGGTCACCGAATCCTGGGCTGTTCTTGAAGCTCTCCCAGCCTTTTTGCGGTCGCCCAGCAGGGCTGTCCCTGGAGCCTGTGGCTGCCCAGCTTGGCTGTTCCTGGAGCCCGTGGCCGCCCACTCAGCCTCTTCGCAGCCGCCCATTCAGTTCACCGCATGGCTGGGGGACAGACTAGAGGTCAGCTGACTGGTGAGGAATGTGAAGTGGGAGGGGCTGGAGGAGACCCTTTCTCCTGATTTCGGCATAGGTGTCACTGCTACGAGACACCACAAAGTTGGAGACACAGTGAGTAACACTACCTGTGATTAGAGTTGCCATTAAAAGTCCCCACTACAGTTCTCAGATCAGCAGATGAGCTTGATCAAGAGCACCTAAGTTGACTGATCAGAACTCCCCCCAGCATTGCCACCATCCAAACTCCCACCAAGTAGTAAGAGAAGCAATAAAAATAGAGAATACATGGAAGGGAGGGGAAAAGAGGGGGAGGGAGGAACAAAAAACAGGAGAGAAAAAAAATAATAAAAAAAGAACAAGAAAGATGGCTAGAGAGAGGGATGTAGAAAAAAAAAAAAAAAAAACAAGAAATTAGGATAGAGAAAGAAAGGAGAACAAAGAGTGGTACATCCTAAAACGTACCATAAGGGGTTTCAATATTGTGTGAGTGGAAGAGACTCAAGGAGCGGCTAAATGTCCATTAGGGGCGCAAATGCTGGTCTTGCCTTGGGTGCTGACAACCCACACTACAAAAATTATTTCACTGTTAGGGGTCCCCACAACTTGGGAAATTTTATCAAGGGGTCACGACACTAGTAAGGTTGAGAACCACTGCTCTAGTGGCTCAAACAAACAATGTTTGAGCCACTGAAGATGTCCCCAGCTGCTGAAGGTGTCTGATAGTTCTGCTCAGGTTCTGTTTCAATTTGTCTGCAAAGATCAGCAGATTGTCTAGATAGGGAATTATGTGAATCTTCCGATCTCAGGGTCCACAGAGCTTCTGCCAGAATCTTTGTGAAGATGTGTGGTGCCGATGCCAATCCGAAGGGCAGAGCATTGAACTGAAAATAGAGGGTCTTGAACCCGTTCTTCACAGCAAACCTGAAATATTGCTTGGACTCGTTTCAAATGAGACCATGAAGACCCCAGGGGTTAACAAATCTCTGGTGGTGTAAATTGACTCCATTTTGAATCGTTTTGTACTTTACAAACACGTTCACTTGCTTTAGGTTCAAAATGGGTCGGAATGTTCCTGATGGCTTTTTTTAAATCAGAAAAACGTGAGAATAACCCCTCCCCCCTTTTCTTAGAGTTTGGGGGGGGGGGGGGGGTGAAGCTCATCACCTTCTCCTCCAGCATACTCTGTAGGAGTGAAGACATAGCTGTTGATTTCTTCATGTTTTTCGGGAGAATTGTTGGGTGAAATTTTTGAGGGGGGCAGCCCACTAGCTCTATCCTGTACCCTGACTTGATCAGATCCACTGGGAGGAATGACCCCAACCCCCCCCCCCCCCCCCCAACATGGCCAACCGAGTCACTGGGAAGGGTCTTTAGGCTAGGAGGGTTTTAAAAGGAAGCCACCTCTGCCCCTGCCACTTCCCCTCCTGTACTGCCACCCTCTTTTCTGGTCTTGCGTAGCTGCAAAACCCTTGTTACGCTGCCGTCTGTCCCCCTGATGGTTCCTTTCTTCTGACTTCTGGAAGGGACAAAAATTCTTTTGTTATTTGGGGAAAGGAAACCCCCTTTTTATCCGCCAACCTCTCTAGAACAGATTCTAGCTCTTTACCAAAGTGCAAATCTCCAGAAAAGGGGAGGGAACAGAGCTTGGTTTTTGACACGGTCACCTCCCCAGGAGTTGCCAGATAGTCCTCCTGGCTTCATCAATGCTGTAGACCTGGCCAAGAACATTACAGACTGTGGAAGCATCTGCTATATTGGCTACTGCCTTAGAGTTGGCAAAGCATCCAAAATCACTTCCCTGGGATTGTGACTTCAAAAGAGTGCAGAGCCGCTTTAGCCACAATTAAAGCGTACGAGCAACGCATGTAGTAGCTAGGGCTGGTTTAATGTTAGGGGAGCAGGCTTCCTTTAAATACCTTTCCGCGTTTATATCCATTGACTTCTTTAGGGTGCCTGTATCCTCAGTTTGAAACTTTAGAGATAGGGAAGCATCTAGTCTGGGACATTTTTCCCACAACTTTGCATCCTCCTCCCTGAAGGGAAACCTTCTCTTCAGATTCTTCCATTCTTGAAGTACTGTCTTTTAGGGACTTAAGCACCGGAAAGGTTCTGGTCTGCTTAGGCCTAAGGCCTGCATATAAAAAAGGTCATGTACAGACAATTCCTGATTTTCTGGTTCTTCCAGCTCCAGGGTGTCGTAAACAGCCTTTAACAAGTCCTGTTTCCTCTGAAAGAAAAACTAAATATTTGGACCTTGCTGGGTTTTTCTTCATTATGCTCCCCTTCCTCAGAATCTGACGACAACTCTGAGCTCTCCTCCAGTACTCCCTGCTGGTGTGCTGCTCGTGCAAGAACTGCCTAGCACCAGTACTGGTGCCAGAAGTACAGGGGATAAGTTGAGCAAGAGCTTCCTGATCTCTGGGTTAAGAGGACTGTAAAGTCTGTTTCATCTCCTCCTTCATTGAGTCCAACAAACCCTTGAGGACAGGTCCAGTCTCTCCCTTGATGAGTTTATCTATACAGTCCTGAGATGCACTTTTCTTACCTATTCTTATGCCCCCTATTTTCTTACCTTAGGGCCCGATTCAACCGATGGTGCCTGCAGACCTGCTTCCATGGATCCTGGCATCTCCATGCTGCTCCGGGGGGCAGCTCTGTTGATCTGACGCCACCCTCCAGCACAGCACGCCTGTTCTCTTTTAACAACCCTTGCTAGGGTGTCATTTTCCGGTGTCTGGGTGTACCAAGATGGCTGCTGCCGGACGCAACATCATTCCGTGCCCCTGATGCGGTCCACACGCTGAGGATAGAGAAGCCCTGAAATATGGGGATCTTTGTTAATGAGCAGCAGAAAAGAGCACCTGGACCACGCAGCGGCCCGCGCCTCCACCAGGAGAACACCCTGCTGTGCCATTCCGGATGGACCCCACTGGACCACCTCCTCCACTCCTAAACAGGTAACTCACTGAAACTACAACCATAAATCGGGAGAGGGGGTCCCCTACCTTCACTCGAGACCACTTTTCTAGGTCTATGGGTGGCCCAAGCTGACTCATACCCCAGAAGTGCTGCCCCTGTTACACTGGGTATGGACACCGGGAGGCCCCTGCCACCTAGCACGAAGGTCGGACCAAAAAGAAAAAAAAAAAACACACACACCACAACAAACATTGTTTGGTTCTCCTGTCTAGCCGGAGGAAACAAATACTGAGGGGCTATTGCATGTGTTGTACTTTTAGAATGTGGATCATGTGTTTCCTGTGCTAGGTGGGAGGAGCCCATTACTGAAAGCAGTCCCGGAAGAGGACTTGGAAAAAGACCTGTGGATGTGATGTATCTGGATTTTGAATAAGCATTCAATACAGTTCTTCATAAATGCTTAATTTACAAATTGAGATCTGGTGGCATAGAGCATAGCTTATGTACCTGGAAAGGAAACTGGTTACGGGGGTGCATCCAAAGTGTGGTGATAAATTCCATTTCAGACCAGTATGAGTGCAAACTAAGTGGGGTACCCCAAGGCTCTGTCGTGGGACCAATTCAATTTAGCCATCAATGAAATTGCGATTGAGCCATTCATGCCAACTTCTGTGTTTGCCAATGTTACAAAGCCAAGCAGGGCAATAACTTCACAAAAGGATGTGAAAACCTTACAGGGCGACCACAAAATAAAGGAATGGACAACTACATGGCAAATGAGGTTTAAAGTGCATGACTGCAGCACTTCTTTGTGCTCACTTCCGGGTCTCCCTGGCTTTGCTGGGGCTCCAGAAGCCATTGGCTCCTAGTTCTGTCAGATAGTGACAAGGGGGCGGTCGAGTCCTGCTGTCAGTCAATGGACGCAGCACACTGGACAGAGGAGGAGCCAGCAGCGCCAGCGGGGGACCCGATAAAGGGAGGTTCGGGGCTGTTCTGTGCAATTCCATTACACAGAGCAAGTACATATAGAGAAGTCTGTCATTTTAAAAAAGTTCCTTAACCACTTTTAAATGCTGAAAAATTTAAATAATGCACTTAGGGCCTAAAAGTATAAACCGCAAGTGGAGAGGGGGGAGGAGCTGCTAACCAAGATGGCTGCTCACTAAGGTCGGGAGGCTAACATGCTGCACGCACAGGAGGCTTGTATGGACGATATGCAAGAAGCTACCCAGGATTAAGGCGATATACCTAACCTATAACCAGCTTTGAATATATGCCTGTGTTCTTTGTCTTACCCGGATAAGCCCGCTAGCCTTAACCATCTCTGGAGGCATCTGTCTGAAGCAGGTGGTAGTGGCGGAGGAGAGCGGGGATCGTGCCTGTGGAGTGCCGTGATTGGGATTCGAGGACGAAGCCGAGAGACAGCATCAGGTTCGGGCGGGAGCTTCCGCTTGTCGGAAGAAGCGGGCAGCGGAGGCTGATCACTTCGAGACCCGCCCCCCGGCGGTTTCCTCGAGAACAAGCGGCAGTGATCAGGAGGATCTCGGGAGCTCTGAGGACACAAGGACGCGGACGGAAGTAAAGCAAGCGGCATAAAACACAGTTTCATAAAGGAAAATAATAAATAAATAGATCTACATTGCCTGTACAGTGTGTGTATGAAGATGGACCCCTAAGTGGATGGGAGCAGCGTGAAGAGGGTGGTGAGTTAAAGACTTAATTATTAAACCTATTAGCTCACTGCCTATAGACTGTTTAAGAACTGGCCCTTCTGGATGTATATAACATTTTTTGATTAAAAAAGGTCCTATTAGGACTTAAATGCAAAAGGTCAGCTACACTGATAGCAATACAATTATAGAACTGTGGCCATTGTTCCCTTCCTTTCTGCCTATCCAGCTGGATATAATTTGGGAATATGGCACCTAAGAAAGGCAACAAGACACCACAACCTCAAAAGAATAAAAAGGGACAAAATGGAAAATTTAAATAAAAACACTACTGAGGTGCAAGCAACCCACACGACAGACATTAAAGAAAAATTTTCAGCAATTGCAGTTGCAATCTCCCCAATCAAAGCAAATATTGCAGACTTCCCAGGAGTTACTAAATTTAGCAGAATCCTCTACAACCTCAAGATCATCAGGGGAGGAACTGGTAGACCACCCTAGAATCAGTTCACCAATTGATATAATGGGGATATCAATAGAGCAGAAAGAAACGAAGAAAAATGGGACATGAGATCTTATATACAATCTCTTCCGACTAGAGTGGACATGGACCATTATATACATAGGTTAGAAAAATCATGTAAGAGGGAAATACAAGAGCTCAAAATATCTACCAAAAACACACAAGAAAAAAGAGGAAATAATGGACACTAAAATGATTTGCATGGAAGAAGAACTGATAAAAAGTAAAAGAAAAAGTTCTAGAGCAAGATAAGTGGTTAAAGCAAGATAAGTGGTTAAAGCAAATTATAAACATGGTGGATGAACAGGAAAATAGAAATAGAAGGAGGTAACATAAGAATTAGAGGGCTATCTGAAAAAGTGAGCTCAAGCGACATAATGGTATTGCAGAAAATATTCCAGGAAATGGCACAGGATCTTGATATAAAGGACCTAACAATCGACCGGGCACATAGAGTAATGGGATCAAGAAGACCAGACCATAGCAAACCAAGAGATGTGACCTGTAAAATGCATTACATTCAAGCTAAGGATAAGATTATGTATGCTGCAAGACAAAATAGAAACATTCATTATGAAGGGGCACAACTGATATTCTTTCAGGACTTATCTAAATTTACACTGGATAGGAGGAAGAGCGTTAAAACCCCTGCTGGAGCAGTTAATAAAGAAAGATATTCAATATAGATGGAAATACCCATTCCACCTATTAGTTCAACACGAAGGACTTACAGCGATATTTAGGGACTTTGGAGGACTTACCGGAGGTTTTTGAAAACTCTTCAAATTCGGGAAGTAAAATTACCGGATTGGCCCCATGCATACAAAAATTATTTCCAAAATATAAAAAAAAAAAAAAAAAAAAGAAAGAAGAAGGAGGCTATGAATAGGTTCTGGAAGAAGTAGGGGGAGGGTGGAAGGGGAGAGGATAAAGGGAAAAGTGGATACGGTGGTATAATGGTATCATAGATAAAAGGGGAGTGTATTTTTTTTTTTTTGGGGGGGGGGGGGTGGATAAAGGGGTTAATAATCACTAAATGAAATTTGTAATTCTTGTAATGTTTCGTAAAGCTTACAATGATCACCAAAATATATTAAACTGTTAGATAGAGGTACACCGTACTGAAAAGGAAAATATTTTTTTTGTGTGAATAAAGGGTTAATAATCATCATTATCTGTACGTTTTGAAAAGTTCACTGGGATCACTAAAATATAGGTGCAATATGCACAACACTATGTATATTAAATGATTAGATAGAGATACACTACACTGTAAAGGTAAACGATGGGCTCCTCTTTTTGCTTTCTCATAATTTTTTTTTTGTTGGTACCAATTTCAATTATTTGCAATATCCAAATGCTCTGTAGGATTACGGAGATTAAAGTAAAACGTATAAGTACTATGGTACCAATATGGTCAGTCTAAGGTATATAATATTGTCGGGTGGGATGGGGGGAAAAATATAAATAAATAATATAAATATATATATATATATATATATATCTCTATCTCTCTATCTCTCTTCTCTCCCTCTCTCCTCGTAGGAATAATTATTATAAATCTCTATAGCCTTCACGAATATAACAAGAGAAAGGGGTTTATGGGATGGAAAACAGGAATGGGTGGAAACGGGCATAGGTGTAACAAGTTAGGTAACATAATAAAGGTTATGTAAACTATTAAGAAATAAAAAATAAATAAAGTGGCATGTGGCAACCAACCAGGCGGTTGATTGGTAACGGCAGGTCCGGTTCCCCCCTTATTAGGGAACTTACATTTGTAAGTAAGACTTAATAGAAGTCAAATAGAAATAGGTTGAAAGGTGAAGTGAGTGAGATAATTGGGCATTTGGGTGTTTTTTTTTTTTTTGTTTTTTTTTTTTTTTTATGGGTGGGATTAAACTTTGTTCCTTTAATGCTAGAGGCCTAAACTCTCCCTCTAAAAAGAAATCAAATACTAACTTCATTTAATAAACAAAAAATAGATATTATTCTGTTTCAAGAAACGCATTTTCGTTCCGATCACATTCCGAAAATAGAGGTTATGCTACTTGGTTTCACGATACATTCTCATACTTCAAATCAAGAGGTGTATCTATAGCGCTTCATAGGGACATCCCCCACCAAATAATGCATGTTGATAAAGGAAAGGATGGTAGATATCTGATGGTAAAAGTAATGATATACAGTAAAATTTTCACACTAGTGAACTTGTATCTTCCAAACCAAGATCAAGTTAAGAATGGGGTAAGGGCCCTGACAAAGGCTTATGGAGAAGGCGGAAGGCATAATTATCCTGGGAGGCGATTTTAATTTCGTAATAGACACTGGAATGGACACAACTAATACCCATACGTATAGAAAAAACTGTCACTTAAAAGAATTTAAGGACTTATTAGCAAAATATCTATTTTTGGATATTTGGAGGGCCCAGCATCAAAAAGAAAAGAATTACTCATATTACTCAAACATACATGACCCATATCATAGAATAGATGATTTTTTTAGTAACCACCTAGGGATGACAATGTCCCCCTCAACTGACATAGGAGGCTTTTTATGGTCAGACCACACCCCGATATATTTGGAACTTAAGAGAACATGAAAGATCAAGGGGGACTTGGAGACTGAACGATAACCTAATTAAAGATAAAGAATGTGTGGCCAAGATGGCGGACTGAGCAGATGTACTTCTTGAGCTCTCCTGGAGTGTGATCCGACTATTTTATCCGTACCTAGTGACTGCGTGGATCAGCAAGATCCTGGCACATCTGGATGCCTTCTAAATCATTTGGGAGTCAAAAGCGGGGTAAGAGACTGAGATTTCCTCCGGGTGCCTCGGTGGAGTCCACCCCGGTCTCCTGTGCCCTTGATTCCCCTGTACGCCTTCACAATATGGAGTCTCAAACTGACCACGAGGAGGCCTCTGCCCTGGCAACTCCCGGTATACCAGAGGTTATGTAATCAACAGTGTTAAAAGTAATCTAAAAACAGACTAAAATGTCACACTAAACACCGCTAATGTTGAGGAAGATATAGTAAACATGTGGCCAACTACACATGCAAAAAAAGGAGTCCTTAAGAGGAAAAAAGTAGTGTAGAGTTCAGAGTGTAGTTCATAAAGCGTTCATCAGGTGATGATGGAAACAATTCCTCAACGTGCACCTTCCACCGATCACTCCAAATTCCACCCTGTGCGTACACACACTCCCCGCAGGGGGTTAAACTCACCAGAGCTAGAGAGTAATAAAGCATCCAAAAGAACAGCACTTCACACCACCAGCTGCTGCTAACACCACTCCAGAGGGATCTCATATGTTCAGGGCTCACAATAAGTCAAAAACAAAGAGAGAGGCGCACATAGCGCAATCCTGTTTTATTGACTATAAACCCCTTACAAATACACACACCCCCCCTTCAATAAATATACGTACATCAACGTTCATAATATACTTGCAATCAATCAAGCAGGTAGTAAGGAGCGTAGTACTTCACCGCAGCAAGCCAATACCGCTGCCCAGGAACAGTCAGCCACTTCCTGGTTGTGTAGTTGGCTATGGTGGAGCGCACACGTCACTTCCTACGTCGCGTAAGCCACGCCCTGACGCGTTTCGTCATATCCTGACTTCGACAGAGGGCGTGGATACACGACGCAATGCTCGGCTTATATTACCCTTTTCAACCCCCTTAACCAATCAGATCGCAATGTAAGCGCCGGCGGGTGCACGCCGCCAACCCCAATCACCACTGACGGCTTACTGACGCTTGCACCCGCCGGCGCTTAAATTGCGATCTGATTGGTAACACCGATTTATACTATACCAGAGGTTATGGCAGCTATTAGCTCCTGTCAATCTGCCCTCACGTCAAAGATTGAGGAAGTGCAACTTGATGCGAGTTTAATCCGGCAGGATTTGGACAAAATCAGGTCCCGTGTGACGGAAACTGAACGATGTGTGGGGGATGTTGAGAACACAGATTACCGACCATGCGGCATCTATCCACGCTCTGCAAACTAAGGTTCGGGCGTTGGAGTACAGGGCGGAAGATGCTGAGAACTGGAGCCGCCGGAACAATCTTTGGATCGTAGGACTCCCGGAGGGGGTGGAGGGCAGGTCTCCCGCACTGTTTACAGAGGAACTCCTGCGCTCCCTGCTGCCCAACTCTCCCCGTACTTTGCTGTGGAGCGGGCCCATCGTGTTCCACCCAAGCCGGGAACAGAGGGTGCCCACCCTGCACACTCATACTGCAGCTCTTAAATTTTCGGGATGAGCTACTCAGGGCCGCTCGAGCGGCTGGTGTACTCCCCTATCGCAATGGTAAACTACTATTATTCCTGGACTACAGGATGGAAACCCAGAGACAGCGCCGATCATTCGACAGTGTTAAAGCAGCTCTACGCACCAAAGGAATCAAGTACAGTGTCATGTTTCTGGCTAAACTGCGGGTGGTGAATGGAGAGACTGTACGCTTTTTCACTGCCCCCAAAGATGCTGCTGCTTGGCTAGAGGTGCTGCCGCCGTAGCGATGTCGTTCCAACTGCAGAATGATGCCTCTGTTTTACATCCGTTCTCTAACTACTGTTGATACGGGTAAGCTACTCAGTTATGTTATACTTTGAGTTCCCCGGACTTTGTTTGCCCCAACTGAGTACTTACAGAAATGTAGTGGATGCCCATGCTGTCTGCAGGACTGCTATATGCTACCTGGATCACTGGGACATCTGCTTGCTGAACTTACCTGGATGACTGGAAGCTTTTCTCCCTCTTAAAGCTGATCCTGTTGGAGCTACATAACCTGTTGTATTAACTCCAATTATACTGATCAATACCTGCAACTGACTTCTAAGTGTGTGCCCCTGCTTTGTTAGGTGTAAGTTTTTTTTTTTTTTCACTCCACTTTGATAGCTCTGGATTGTACTTTTTGTATTTACTACCACGAGTTCTTGCGCACAGATTAGACTAGGATAGGTCCTAACTTGTTTGCACGTCCCCAACCTGTGTGGTTTGTAGTCCTTGGACTAAGGGCGTTATGGGATTTAAGTGCAGCTCTCTGTTTCGAGTTGCATGGGGTGAGGGGTGGGGGAGGTTGGCAGTCGCTGACCATGATTTTTGTTATGGGTGGTCTTTTTGTTCTTTCTTGTTTTACTGCTCAGGTTAAGTTGGTCTATTACAAATGATACTCGCCCATGTTGGCGATTGCGTGGGTATAATACTGCTCGGAGGAGGGGGCGCTCTATTGGGCTCTGCTGCACCTGGGGGAGCGGCTTGCCCCCCCCTGGTCCAGGGGGCCCGGGTGGGACCATGGTTCATGTCATAATATGTCGTAATATCTCTGTTATGGCTAAATGTCTGATAGTCTCATGGAACGTACGGGGGCTTAACTCGGCCATTAAACGCTCCTTGGTACTTAATTACTTGCGGAAACTCCACCCACAAATCTGTATTATGCAGGAAACACACCTGGTGGGCTTGAGAGTCATGTGTTTGAAAAGGGCCTGGGTAGGTGCTCACTACCATGCGCCTTACTCTAATTATGCTAGGGGTGTCAGTGTCGTAGTCCACAGATCCTTGCCCTTTCAGCTCATGGATGTTAAACTATACCCCAGCGGTCGTTATGTTATTATACATGCACTGATCTCTGAGACCCCCTATGTGATAGTTAGGATCTACCTGCCCCCCCCCCCCCGTGGATATTGATGTACTTCATAGGCTGATGCAGCAGATTATGGTGTACAATGTAGATAATGTGTTATTAGGAGATTTCAATTTAGTGCCGCCCAGGGAACTCGATAGGCTGCATGCCTCTGGCTCCTCACAACAGGGTCTCTCTCAATGGGCTACCACCTTCCACATGACCGATGTGTGGAGGCATTTCCATCCCTCGGACAGAGAATACACCTGCCTCTCCACGTCCTACCGGACCATGTCGCGAATAGATTTGGCCTTTGCCTCCCCAGCAATGTTGCAGAGAGTGATCTCTACGGAGATCCTGTCTAGGGGCATCTCCGATCATGCTCCATTGTCTGTTACCATTCGAACCTCTACAGAGGAGGGTGTGCGGGTGTGGAGGCTGTCCAGGGGCTGGATTGCGGACCCAGAGATACAGGAGGTAACGCCAGAAGCACTCCGCAGTTTTTGGACAGACAATACAGATTCTGCGGAGCCTAGGGTGCTATGGGATGCCTTTAAGGCATGGCTTAGGGGGGAATTTATCACCCGGATCGCTCAGCGGAAAAGACAGTCTGTGCAGTCTCTGCGGCAAATGAAGGAACAGGCGAAGTTACGTGAGGCAGAGTTTGTGCGAGACCCGATGCAGTTTAACTACATAGCTTGGCATGACACGCTAAGGGACCGACCCTTGCTTAGATTAGATCTCACCAAGAAATCTATGATCGATGGTGCCCAAAGGGTGTTCGAATTTGGGGACAAAAACAGCAGGCTGTTGGCCTGGTTAGCCAGAAGACAACATTCAGTGACCCACATAGGGCATCTGAGGGGACCTGACGGTCCTATTTTGACGCTACAAGCGGATATTAATGAGAGATTCCTGAGTTTTTATCAGGCCCTGTACTCCTCTAGGGTTTCATATAATGACGCAGATCTATTTCATTATCTAGACCAAATCCAGCTCCCCTCCCTTGAAGCAGAAAAAAATAGAGAAATTGGAGGAAGACATTTCCCTAGAGGAAGTGCAGGAGGCATTGGGCTCTATGCAATCTGGGAAGGCCCCGGGGCCAGATGGGATTCCTATAGAATTTTATTCCACTTATCAGGAATTGCTGGCACCCAGGCTTGCGGCATTGCTGAAGCAATTCACGGATCTGGGTTGTCTACCTGATTCAATGTATGATGCGATAGTGGTGTTGGTGCCCAAGCCTGGTAAGGACCCTGAGGAGTGCGCCTCCTACAGGCCGATATCGTTAATTAATGCGGACGCAAAAATGCTGGCAAAAATACTGGCCACCCGGCTCAGAAGAGTAATGGATGATCTTGTCCACGCAGACCAGACGGGGTTCATGGTGGGTAAGGGCACCGATATTAATAACCGTCGCTTATTTCTTAACCTGTCTGCTTCCCATAGTAATGCTGGTACAAGAGTCATAGCCTCTCTGGACGCGGAGAAGGCTTTTGACTCCGTGGAGTGGGGATACCTCTGAGAGGTTCTGCGAAGGTTCGGTTGTGGTCCCAAATTCCTCCACTGGCTGAGTCTTCTTTACCGTGGGCCTAGAGCTAGGATACGTATAAACAATCACCTTTCGGATTACTTTCTCCTTCAGGGGGGACCCGCCAGGGGTGCCCCTTGTCACCCAGCCTGTTTGCCTTGGTGCTGGAGCCTCTGGCGGTCCTGATTAGAGAAACTGACCGTATAGTAGGTCTTCGGGTCGGCCCCCTAGAGGAGAAAATATCCTTATATGCAGACGACACCTTGCTGTACCTGCAGGATGCTGAATCGTCACTGGATGCTGCCTTGGCAGCCTTTGATGAATTTGGAAGATTTTCAGGAATTCGCATTAATTGGGCCAAATCTGCCTTATTCCCCTTGGATGAGCAGGCCAAGGTGAATGGGACACGGACCCCCTTGCAATGGGTGGAGGAATTCAATTAAATTATTTAGGTATTAAGGTATCAAGGGATATGGGCTCCTTCCAGCGCCTTAATCTCCAACCAGTGGTCCAGCGTCTTAGAGATCATTGCTCTCGGTGGGCTAATCTCCCGCTTAATCTTCTTGGTCGCATTAATATCCTGAAGATGATTTACCTTCCTGAAAATATAGGTAAATTTGGGAATTGTCCTGTATGGTTATCTCCGTCCTTTTTCAAGGATATAGACAGTAGCATTGGTTCTTTTCTGTGGCAGGGTGCTTCCCCTCAGTTGGCCAGACAGACTATCCAGCTTCCTATAAGTTGTGGTGGCCTCGCCCTACCCAGTTTACTGGTGTACTATTGGGCGGCTATGCTTGTTACAGTGAGGCGGTGGTTTCAGCAGTCTAGAGCAAATGCAACTGTGTGTTTGGAGGCGGCCATAGTGGGTTCTCTTACGGAGCAGGGCAATTTGGTGTATAGGGGCCCCTCGGCGTATCCCTCCCTTCCGACCTAGATTGCGGCGACCCTACGGGTGTAGGCTATGACCAGGCGACGGTTTATGTGTCCTAATAGGAGGACCCCTTTTGTCCCTTGTGGGGCAATCCTTCTCTCCCTCACTTTAGAACTATCCCAGATCCACAACTTTGGGCCCATTATGGCATTAAGCTGCTAAGAGATGTGCTCCAGGTGGGATCTCTTCTCTTATTTAGGCCTCTTGCAGATAAATTTGCCCTCCCTGCATGCAGTTTAGGTATCATCAGATGATGCGGTTAGGGCACAGTTCCCATTGCCTCCCAATCTCAAAAGCAGACCCTATCGAGGAATTGCTGGCACAGGAATCCCTCGTTAAGATTATGTCTACATTGTATTTAGCTCTTATTCAAAAGGATTCATCCAAAATGGAGGCCCTATGGAATAAATGGAAAGCAGACTTACCTGACTTAGATAGAGAAACCTGGGAGGAATGTTTTGAGGATAGCTCTAAAATTAGTGATTTCGTCTAGAGACAAGTTGATCCAAACAAAAATTCTTACAAAGGATATACTACACGCCTCAGAGACTGCACAGGATCTATCCGCTACGCTCCCCAAACTGGCCACGGTGTCACTCACGCGACAGTACCTTTTTCTTCACGTTTTGGACCGGTCCTCGACTATTGAGGTACTGGGCTGAGGTGGGGGAAGCTATTAATATTCGCCTTCAGCTGAATATCTCAGTGACACAAGAATTGGCCCTACTGGGTATCCAGGATGACGAACAGAGACCAAGATAAACTAAGATACTGATTTCACTATTGTTTTTTTACGCCAAAAAAGAAATCTTGTTAAAAATGGACCTCTCATTTGCCCCCCACGATAAGATCATGGGAGGACTCAGTTAACTTAAATATTGTTTTCCTCCCCTGTCCCCCCCCCCCCTTCCCGTCCCAACCCCTCATCCCTCTAGATACTAGGTATTTTTTGAATTCTTAAGTGGCTACTCTATTATCCATGTCGCCTGACGTTCTGTATCCATACCTTTAAATTGATATGTTTTTTGTATGATTATGATTGTATTTATTTACTGTCCAGACAAAAATGTATCGTACCAACTTCATTTATATTTTTCTTCCAATAAAGACCAACCTTGTTGTGAAGATAAAGAATGTGAAGAGGAAATAAGAAAAATAATAAAAGTTTTTAATAATCCATGAAAAAGATGAAACATCAATTCCCATTCAATGGGAAACACTAAAATGTGTCCTGAGGAGAGTGCTCATCAAGCACGGTTCAAGATTAAAAAAAAAAAAAATCCCAGCTGATGTTAGAGATTGGTAAACTAGAAAAAGAACATACAGAGTTTTAACTCAATAGATAAAATAAACCTAAAAAATAAACTATTGGAATTACAAACCGTGCTTGATGAGGAATCCCTCCGGTCAAGAGACAGAAATAGAACACAATGGTATCAATATGGTAATAAAACAGGCAAATTATTGGCGAAAGCATTAAAGGATCAACAATCCCTGACCTCTATTGTAAAACAAAGGGGGAATTGACATATGACCCAATGGAGATATCTAAAAACGTTCCATGCATATTATTCTAAATTGTATAACATTAAATCACATCAAGAGAATAAAGGAAAAAGATGAGGATTGGGAGAAGATTAATAAGTATATGGAAGAAACAGCTTTGCCTAGATTTTCTTTAGAAATAATAGAGGATCTGGAGAGAGAAATCTCTACAGAAGAGATCCAACAAGCCATTGCCGGACTGGTTCCGGGAAAGAGTCCCGGACCTGATGGATGTACTGCCAGATTTTATAAAAAATTACAAGACCTAATTATTCCTTTTCTTAAGAAAACTTTTAACTCTATATCCAACACACAAATTTTTACACCAAAGTACAGAAGCCCATATTATACTAATCCCAAAGCCAGAGAAGGAAGGATCACACATTCTGTAAAAATTATCGACCAATATCCCTGACCAATATAGATATAAGATTATAGTCAAAAATTATATCGAACAGATTAACACCTATTTTACCTGACTATATTAAGTTAGATCAGAGGGGATTTATGAAGGGAAGAGAAACTAAAGATATTATAAAAACATGCAAGCTAATAGAATATGCTCAGAGAACTGCCATCCAGACATGCCTCCTGACTGTGGATACAGAAAAAGCATTTGATAGGGTGGGATGGTGGTTCTTAAAGCAAGCATTAATACTAGGGATGGGCCCTAAGATGTTTAATAGAATTGTCGCATAGTACTCCAACTTAAGAGCCAAGGTGAGAACCAATGGAATACAGAATGAGAATACATAGAAATATCAAATGTAAATCGACAAGGATGCCCTCTTTCTCCATTACTATATATAATAGTGATGGAACATCTAATCACGGCTATAAGAGAAAATAAAGATATTAAGGGGATAAAAGAGATAAGGAATACAAGACTGCCGCATACGCAGACGATTTGCTAATATATGTAACTAACCCTATTATAACAAAACCAAATTTAATAAAAGAATTTGAGATTTGGGGAATTAAGTAATTTTAGAGTTAAGTATGATAAATCTGAGATATTTAACATATCGTTAACAGAACAAACATATTCACTCTTAGATGGAAACAAGAAGCAATTAAATATTTAGGAATAATGATCCCGAAAGATTTGAATCTTTTACAGGAGTTGAATTACGATGCGACAATTTATAAGTTAAACTATTACAAAAATATGATAAAATAGCACACTCGGACGGCAAGAATTAATATAATTAAAATGGACATACTTCCAAAAATTATGTGTGTTTTTCAAACAATCCCCCTTGCTCCTCCTAAAAAGCCTATGCTGGACTTAAAAAAATGCTGTAGTAAGCGTTATATGGGTCCATAAAACTCCACGTATTAAAAGAGAAATATTAATTAGGAAAAAAAAAAAAAGAAGAAGAGGTGGTTTGGCATTACCAGACTTTGTAAAATATTTACAGGCATCATCACTGACCAGTATTATTGATTGGTATCATAATAAAGAAGCCAAACAATGGGTTAAATTGGAAGAAGAGATAATAGGCCCACAATTGACATTTCTCCCATGGATAAACCCCCATTTCTAAAAATTTGGGATACCTTAATAAAAGGGGAGAATCTTTCTACAATAGGACCCATGACGCCTTTGTTCCTCAACCCCAAATTCCCGCCAGCCTTGGAGGCCAAAAAATACCTTATGTATGGTATAGGAAAGAGAATATAAGAATGGTACAGATATTAGTGGACGGGAAAAATGCCAAAATTGCAGAATATAGGATTCGAATATAAAAACAAATGGCTACAATATCAGCAATTAAAATCATTCATAGAAGATAAAAAAAAAAAGAGAAGATAAATAGACCATTAACTAAATTTGAAAAAATATTAATAGAGAAGGACCCAAATAAACTATCAAAGAAATATGATCTACTACTCCCCTCCGGCCCCTTTAGGGAGCTTATAGGAATGAAAAAGTGGGAAAAAGAAATGGGAGATATATTAGAAGAGGAAGAATGGGGAAAAAATTTTGAAATAATACATAAAACAATAGCAAATAATTATCAGGAGAGAAATTATAAGATCACATTGAGATGGTATAGGTGCCCAGTAGCATTAAATAAAATGAACAAGGATAATGTTGAGACTTTTTGGAGATGTAAGAGGGAGAAAGGGACAATGGATCACATTTGGTTTGGCTGTCAAAGGCTGAGGGAATATTTGAATACATTTTTTGAGATCTATCAGAAAGTGTCAGGAGAAGTAGTGGAGCCAAGTGTAAACATCTCTATATTTTCTGACACGGGACCCAATAAAGAAAATTAGAAAAGATATCCTGCACTATATGACATCTGCGGCTAGAACACTAATAGCTTGAAAATGGAAAGGAGAAAAAAAAAAAAAAAAAGGGGAGGACCTACAATTGCAGAATGGATATGTGAAATGTAAAAAAAGAAAATCAGTATATGGAAAAACAGATAAGAGAAGGGTATATAATAAACAAATTGCCAGAAATATGGCAAAAAATGGGATGAGTTTCGGTTCTCAAAAGAAATGTTTTTTTTTTTGGAAGGTATGGGATGGATGGAAGGAATAGAACTAGTAAGGCGAGTGATAAGAGATTAGTTATTGTATTAAGATACTTTTAAATGTTTGTAATGAATATGAAAGTTGTATAAATGATAATGTATGTGCTGTTAATTTTTCTTTTTAAAAAAATTTAATAAAAAGCGATTGAAGACAAAAAGTATAAACCGCAAGTTACTCGCTATGAGGAGAACCTTTGGAGGAATCCAGGATGGAAGATCTGGAAGTCCTAGTAGATCACAGGCTCAGCAATGGCAAGTATTCTGCAGAAAGCAGATTAGCAGCATGCATAATAATAAAAAAAAAAAACACATTTACAAGAGATAAAATTATAATTCTACAACTTTACAATGCTCTCAGTCACATCTTCAGCATATGTCCAGTTCTTGTCACCAATCCTCAGGAAGGTGGAACTGAAACCAATACCTCAATGGTGATTCAAGCACAGGGAAAAAACGATTGTTTTAACAAACTTAAGACACGTAGCCACACACAGAAACTGGAGAAACACTTTCACTTTCAACTGTGTATAGGGTTCTTTCACGTCAGGGAGGAAAGAATGTGCAACGCTCCCAAAACAAAATCCGCAGTGTCATTATTCAACCTTACCAACTATGTAAAGTCAGCCACACACACTGTACAATCTAAAGACTTTCCAAAACCAAGTACATTTTAGAAAAAAGCTGAACAAAACCAAACCATTCAATTAAATAGCATATTCAGCAGGCACTACATAGTGAATTGTAGATAGTAAGCTGGCCAGATACTATACAATCAGGTGGTAAAATCTCCTTTAGATTTACTAAACCTATATAATAATAGGCAGACAAATAAACAATCCATTCAATTTGGTGCAAACCAGGCAGGCCATTACACTAGTTAGTGGATGGTAGATCTCAAAGGATGTACAGTCAAATTTTACAGTGTAAACGTCACATTAAAAGAAGAAGTTTGTACAACTAGATTGACCATATACGATTGCATGCTCAATAGATTTACCATCTGATTGGAAGATTGAAGAGATTTTGAAGCACCAAACACTTTAAAGTGGTTCTGAAGTCAAACTTTAACTTAATTTATTCCGTGCATTAATGTAAAATACTCCCCACCAAAATCTCCTCCCACCCCCTCAATCATCCCTAAACACTTACCCGACTCACTGATCCAGTACTGTCCCGACTGCAGCACCATCCTTTTTCTCAAAGGAGACTAAGAACATTGGCTTACCAGCACTGTATAGCACACAGCATGCTTAAGGGGGGCACTCAGAGGGAAAAAAAGGGGCAGACGGTACCAGGAGTGGAGGTAATGGGCAAGATCATTGTACAGAGCAGGCAAGTATAACATATTTATAGTGATTGTAAAGTCTCGTTATACACTTGTAGACTGTCTCATGCACATATACAGCGATCGCTCTTCGCCAAGTTGCATACATGTACATGATCCAGCATTTCCCGGTGGGCAGCACAAAGAAGGGAGGGGGGAAAAAAATAAATAAATAAATAATCGGCCACATTGATTACCAAAGACAGCACATATTGCACACAGTTGACCCTTCCACTGCCCCTAAATGTAAACCCCTTTCGAGGCCAGCATCATCAGTACAGCGACAGTGTATAGTATTAGCACTGATCACAGGATTAGAGTCACTGGAGATTTCAGTGTTAGAATGCCTCCCGCACTGTCCACTGTAAGGTGCTGATCACCACCATGACCAGTATTAACCGCTTGCCGACCAGCGCACGCCGAAGTACGTCGGCATTATGGCACTGGCAGGCAAAAGGGCGTACAGGTATGTTCCGTTTAAGCAGTGTCGCACATTGCGGTCTCCGTGACTACAGGTCCCAGACTCGATGTCCACGATCGTTTCATGGAGAGGAAGAACGGAGAGATGCTTTTGTAAACAAAGCATTTCCACATTCTGCCTAGTGACAGGGTAGTGATCAGAGAGTGAGAAGCGAAGAGCGAAGAGCATAGAGATATATATATATATATCTCTATAGATATATATATATATATATATATATATATATATATATATATATATATATATATCTCTATAGATATACTATATATATATATATATATATATATATATATATATATATATCTATCTATCTATATATATATCTATATATATATATATCTATATATATATCTATATATATATATATATCTATATATATATCTATATCTATATATCTATATATCTATATCTATATCTATATCTATATCTATATCTATATCTATATCTATATCTATATCTATATCTATATCTATATCTATATATATATATATATCTCTCTCTCTCTATCTAAAAGCGAAAATATTGCTTCCCCCCCAAAATTGACACTTTTTTTGCTATAAACAAGTTAGTTAAAGCAACGCAGTGCCGAATTGCAAAAAGTGCGCTGCTCAGGAAGGGGGTAAATTCTTCCGGGGCTGAAGTGGATAAAAACACACAACAACCACACACCACAGAACTTAGTTAGATGTACCGGTTACGGTATTTCTAAGAGCCTTTCAGAACAACCTGGGAGAGCGCCCATGACAGCTCACCCTGGGAAGAACCTAGAGAGGAGGATGGCTCAGAGGAGGGTTGAGGAGTGGTTTCAGGCACGGGGGGGGGGGGGGGGGAGAATCTGTGCTCCATGCACTGGCACACATGACATGCAGGCATCAGGTGCACAGAGCCACACACACCCACAAGTGTGCTGGCGGCATATGCGTATAAGGGAGTAAAAAGGCTATTGTTATAACCAATTATATCATATACAGTGATGTAATGCAAATGAAGCATGACTACGATTTATTTATAATATATTTGTAAGGTAAAACAGTGGTGTTACGTAGTAAGCTATATAGGTTGTGTAAAAGCGGCAGAAGTAAATGATGTAGGGAGAGGTGGTGTGCTTAAACTGCGGGGACAGGAGTAGACAGGGTATAAAGGGTATACCGTATGGCTGGATGATGGTGATGATCGGGGGGGGGGCGTCGGCAAATCATGGTGGTGATAATCCTGTTTTTAGATAGCCCCATGGTTTTCTAAATCTTCATTCCATCGGGAACCATTGACCCAAGAGTGAAAATCCAGAATGATTCTTGTTTACAGAGTTTTCTAAATCTCCTCCCATTATCAGCATCTTTTTTGATGGCTTCAATGCCGAACACTTTGAGGCCTGTTGGGTTGCCATTGTGACATTCTCTGAAGTGCCTGGGTACTGAATAGCTGTGGCTTTTTTTATGACTCATGGACTGATGGTACGTGTTGCTATTGATGATGCTGCATTTATGATCGCTGAATCTTGTCCTAAGTGGACGTGTTGTGCGCCCAACATACAGAAGGCCGCAATGGACAAATTAGACCATAGACTAGATTGGAGGTGCCACAATTTATGAACTGTTTGATTTTGTAGTTCTGGCCGTCCGACCCCATGATTTCTTTTTTGAAGTGTGCCATAAAGGCACAGGCTCCAGTTTTTGGTTCCACACTTGTAGTTGCCCTTCTGATCAAAGATGGATGTCCAAAGGCCAGTGGGGGTCTTAGTTTGGCTCTGAGGTTTTCGTACTCTGCTTGGAGCTATTAGACTTCTAAGGTCTTTGGATTTTCGAAACACAACTACCATTTTGGATGGTAGAACTAGGTTGAGGATGGGATCTTGCTTGAGAACGTTCCAATTTTTCTCGATAACTCTCTGTATGTCAAATGCTTTGGTGTTAAATTGTGTACTGAATCTGAGGGAGTTGGAGACATTTCTGTCAGTAGTATGCTTGTTTTGACTTCTTTTGTTGGCCTCCACTGCCATAGTGACTGAGGGATGTTCGTCGTACTGGGTCCAATATTTGCAGAAGGCTTGTTTGATGAGTGATTATTCATAACCTAAATCTAAATCCAAAAAGACGAGTGATGTGTTGTCGACCACATGGGTAAAGGAGATACCATATGGATTGGAGTTGCAGTGTTCGAGAAATTTGTTTAGATCCATGTGTGATCCGTTCCAAATGATCAGGATATCATCAATGTATCTGGTGTAGAGGGCAAGCTGATCTTTGAAGGGATTGTTGGCCCAGATAAACAGGTCTAACCACATGCCCATGAAAAGGTTTGCGTAGCTAGGGGCAAATTTTGCTCCCATAGCAGTCCCCTTGGTTTGGCGAAAGAACTCACCCACTAAGGAGAAGTAGTTGTGGGTGAGGCAAAATTCGATGGAGTCAAGGAGAAATTTGGTCTGTAGGGGGTGTATATTACTCTTGGAAAGAAAGTATTTGGCTGCTTCTATGCCATATTTGTGTTCGATGGAGGTGTAGAGAGAAGAGACATCCAATGAGAGCCATTTGAAATGCGGTTGCCATGAGAATGATGAAAGGAAGTCGAGCATATGTCCAGAATCTTTTACGTATGATGGTAGTTGTATTACCAAGTCTTGTAGGAAGTGGTCAATGTAACCACCTAGATTGCTGGTTAGGCTGTCGATCCCAGCAATAATGGGTCTGCCCAGTGGATTTATCTGATTTTTATGAATTTTGGGGATGTGGTAGAAGTGGGGAGTCAGTGGATGCTGTTTGTTTAAGAAGAGGAATTCACTTTTTGTAATGACTCCATTTTCCCTAGCCTGATTTAGTATGACTTCGAGGGAGGTTGAAAAAACGAAGTTACTTACTGGTAACGTTCTTTCCCGGAGTCTTTCAGGACAGCCACCTGAGAGCTTGGCTCCTCCCTTCTGTTTGGAAACACCTGCGCCAGCCTGTATAAATTTCCTCCTCCCCTGCTGGCTCCTCAGTTCTTTAAAGAGCACCTCCAGTCCGCTGGGGAGACACAAGAATATATGATAAACACAATTCATTATATCACATTTCCTGTAAGGAAATCTCTATGTCTTGATACACAATTGGGTGGGTACCCGGCTGTCCTGAAAGACTCCGGGAAAGAACGTTACCAGTAAGTAACTTCGTTTTTCCCCTAATCGTCTTTCAGGACAGCCACCTGAGAGGATAAACGAGCACTTACCCCTAGGGCGGGAGCACGGCTTGTAAGACCTTGCGTCCAAAGGTCTGATCTTTAGCCGCCCAAAGATCCACTCTATAGTGTCTTACAAAGGTGGCAAAGCTGGACCAAGTTGCCGCTTTACAAATCTGGTCCGGCGTTGCTCCAGCTCTCTCTGCTTGCGACACAGCCATTGCCCTGGTGGAGTGTGCCCTGATACCCTCTGGGACCTGCATACCTCCTAACCTATAAGCCTGTTCAATGGCTTCTTTTAGCCATCTGGCTATGGTACGTCTTGTGGCCTTTTGCCCTTCCCTTGCTCCAGAAATCAAAATAAATAAGGAGTCCGTCTTCCTAATATCTTTGGTTGCTTCTAAGTAATGCAAAACACATCTCAACTATGGAACTTTACTTCTTGTTCCTTAGAAGGATTTGGGCAAAATGACGGCAACACAATCTCCTGGCCTCTGTGGAATTTCGAGGCCACCTTAGGGAGAAATGCCGGATCCATTCTAAAAATTATGTGATCCGGAAAAATCTGAAAAAAGGGAGGCCTGATTGATAGGGCCTCCATCTCACAAACCCTTTTAGCCGTAGTAATTGCCACCAAAAAAAACTGCTTTAAACGTCAGCATCTTCAGGTTGCAATCATCCAGTGGCTCAAAGGGGTGAGCTGTCATAGTTTGCAGCACTAATGACAGATCCCACTTTGGAAAAACTGTACCCTGTATCAGTCTTTGTCTGCTCAGTGATCTAAAGAGTCTGATTACCCACGGATCAGATGCTAATCTCTTCTCCAGGTAAACAGAAAGTGCTGACACTTGACTTTTAAGCGTGCTAAGACTTAGTCCCTTGTCTATCCCGTCCTGTAGGAACTCCAGGACTGCCACTGAGCCTTGTGTATTAAATTTTTTGTCTATACACCATCTGTTGAAACACCTCCATACTTTTTGGTAGATGTTCCGTGTCTCCATCTTCCTGCTTTTCAGCATTGTGTCTATTAGACGGCCTGAGAACCCTTTCGCTTCTAGCAACTGCTCCTCAGACACCATGCGGCCAAGTTCCATCTTTCCACTTGGGGGCAGTGTACTGGGCCCTGGGAGAGTAGATCTTCCTGGATCGGTAAAAACCAGGGGGGTTCTACCGCGAGTTCTCTGAGCATAGAGAACCACGGTCTCCTGGGCCAATAGGGCGCTATGAGAATTAGCGTTGTATTCTCCATACGTAGTTTTCTTATTACCGCTGGTAGGAGAATAGGTGGGGGAAAGGCATAGCATTTGCTGAATGCCCATGCTTGTGCCAGCGCATCTACCCCGAGCGCTCCGTCCTCTCTTTCCAGGGAGAAGAACGCTCTGACTTTCCTGTTTTCCTTTGAGGCAAACAAGTCCATCTGAGGTGTTCCCCACTTGTGAGCTATCTGCTCGAATACCTCCTGGTTTAGCGCCCAATCGCCTTCTCTCACCTTTTTCCTGCTGAGGAAATCTGCCACTTTGTTTAAATCCCCTTTCAAGTGGATTGCTGACAAAGAGAGTAGGTTTCTTTCTCCCCACTTCAAGATTTCCTCTGCTAATGTCCACAGGGCTCCGCTCCTTGTTCCTCCCTGTTTGTTTATATAGGCGATCACTGACACATTGTCGGACCTGACCTGTAAATGTTGACCTTTGAAATCTGACTGGAAGGCTTGAAGTGCATACCATACTGCTCTTAATTCCTTCCAGTTGGATGATCTCCTCCTCTCTTCTTTTCCCCAAGTCCCTTGCGCTATCTGAGCGCTTAAATGCGCTCCCCACCCTACGCCACTTGCGTCTGTGGTTAGGATTCGGGAAATGGGTAGATTCCACAGCCGTCCCTTGTTTATGTTCTCTATTGTCCTCCACCACCATAAGGTTCCTTTCACCCTTGCTGATAAAAGAACCCTGGTGTCTAAGGACTCCTGCTTGTGATCCCACATTTTTAAACAGGAACACCTGTAGTGGCCGAAAATGCAGGCCTGCCCATTGGACCGCTGGAATCGCAGATGTCAACAGTCCCAGTGTTGACATTATCTGCCTTATGGCACACGGTATATTGGCTTGTAATAAGCTTACTTCCTTCTGAATTTTCCCTATCTTTCCTTCGGGCAGAAACAGTCTTTGTTGCGCTGAATCTATGACATACCCCAAGTATACTATTTGCTGACTGGGTTGTAAATTGGATTTTTCCAAATTTACCAGCCAACCCAGACTTTCTAAGTACGTCTGTGTGTAGCTGAGGTTTTCTAGTAACTTCCGGGGCGACTCTGCAAATAGGAGAAGGTCGTCCAAGTAAGCTATGACAGATATGCCTTTGACCCGTAATGGTGCCAGAGCTTCAGCCAGAATCTTGGTAAAAATTCTGGGCGATGAGGAGAGGCCGAAGGGTAGAGCCTGAAATTGAAGATGCCTGGTTCCTCTTCCCGTCTCTATCGCAAACCTTAGAAATTTTTGACACTCCTGCTGTATCGGGATGTGCAGGTATGCGTCCTTTAGGTCTAGGGAGACCATATAACAGTTTGGGGGCAGAAGGGCCCCTACCGAATATATGGACTCCATTCTGAACCTTTTGTAGGTTATGGATAAATTTAGAGGCTTGAGGTTGAGGATGGGTCTGGTCTTCCCTGAAGTTTTCTGAACTCCGAATATGTGGGAGTAGAAACCCTGCCCTCTCTCTCCCCTTGGTACCTTGATTATCACCTTTTGTTGCTGGAGGTCCTCTAAGGATCTCATTAACCCTCTGGCCTTCTCCTTGTTTTTTGGGGGTTTGGTGATGTATAATCTGTTTGGGGGTGCTTTTGAGAACTCCAAACGATATCCCTCCTTTATTGTTCTCAGAATGAATTTGTTGGAAGATATCTCTTCCCATTGCGGAAGGAAGGCCCCCAGTCTTCCCCCTACTGCGACTATTGTGTCATTTCTTTTGGGTTTGCTCAGGAGGACGAAAAATCGCCCCCCCTTTGCCTTTCCCTCTCTGAACCCAAGGTTTCCTCTGGGTTTCCATTTTGGGAGCTGCAAATCGGGGTCTTGTATTCCCTCTTTGCCTCCTTTTATTTTGTTGTGGCTGTTTCCAATTTGCCTTACGTTTTAGTGGAAACGCCTTCTTTTTATCTGCCGTTCGATCCAGCACCTTCTCTAAGCCTGGTCCGAATAGCAGATCCCCTGTAAAAGGAATTCCACAGAGCTTGGCCTTGGACGCGCAGTCACCCTGCCATGTCTTAAGCCATAATGCTCTTCTAGTGGAATTGGCTAGGGCAGAGGACCTGGCTGCCATTCGCACCAATTCTGCGGATGCGTCTGCAATATAAGCAAGACCTCGCAGCAGCGTGGGAAATGAGTTTAGGATTTGCTCCTTTGCAGTACCTGCCTCAATGTGAGCCTGTAATTGGTTTAACCAGAACTCTACGTTCCTAGCTACCACCGTGACCGCCATTGCTGGCTTCAGGCTACCCACGGTTGAGTCCCATGACTTTTTTAACAGGGAGTGCATCCTTTTATCCATTGGCTCAGACAAAACCCCCATGTCCTCAAAGGCCAAGTCCGTGTGCCTCGATACTTGCGAGAAGGCCGCATCTAGTTTTGGAATCTTGTTCCATACTGATGCTGGATCCTCCGAAAAGGGAAATCGCCTTTTTAAGGCCTCAGAAAAAAATAGCTTCCTTTCAGGTTCCTGCCATTCCTTCTTAATAGCCTCTATAAGGACCTCATGAACAGGAAAATTCTTCTTTTCCTGTTCCCCCAGGCACTCATACATCTGATCATGCAGTGACAATGTCTTTTTCTCCTGGTATACCTAGTGTGGTATAGATGGCCCCTAATAGATGATCTACCTCATCTAAAGAGAGTTTATATCGGGATGGCTTCCTGGAATCCCCATCCAGGGCTTCCCCCTCAGACTCTTGGGAGCCAGATGTTGCACTGTCCGGCTCCTCCTCCACCTCCTCCCTAGGGGCTACTGAAGAGCCTGCACTCGTGGAGGGTATTGCCTGTGTTTTTGGTAATGGTGTTGTCAGAGGAGCAGTCAGAAGCTGTGGCATTTGGAAACCCTCAAAGAAGGTTTTTGAAAGATTTGAAGGTATTAGACAATTCCTTAACTGACGCTGCTAGCTCACCCTGCTCTGAAGAGTGTTCTTGTACTAGTTTACTAATACACTCTTTGCATAATGCCTTTTCCCAGGTATCTTTAAGGGTAACTTTACAGGAAGGACACCTCTTTTTTGAAACATGAGAGACCCTGTTTTTTTCTGTTTTCTGAAAAGACATAAAACAAAAAACCCCATACCATTAATACACAGTACCCTTCCCCCGCACATTTGCAGGAGTGCAACACTTCATTCGGGCTTGCCTCACCAGGGGCCCTATGAAACCACCCTCCGACACATGAGGGTCCTTAACCTACTCCCCCCCTTCCCTTAGCCCTAAATTGATGGGGGGGTGGGGGGGGGGGGGTGGTACAGGCCAGGGGAGCTCCACCCTAGGTTCCCCTTACCTTCACATGGCTGGAGCTGGTCTCTGCTGGAGCAGTGCGGTCTAGGTCCTCTGCATCCGCCATCCTCGTGTCACCTCCGGAGCCTGTGCTGTCTCTACAGCTTGTCTGGCTCCTCTCCAGCCCATGCCTGGCTCCTTTTCAGCGTTCTTGGCCCGGAACCGGAAGCCGCGAACCCGGAAGTGCCCGCCCCCTTTCGGCCGGATATGACGTCACCCGCCACAGGCCGTGCAATCCCAATACCCGGCATGTTTGTTTCTTCACATGTAGCTGGGGGTATGAGACTGCAGGAGCTGCGCTCCGCTTCACTGCACTCAGCGTTTGAAAAGGCCGCCCCCCCGACCTCGACCTGCACTCAGGGATGCGGGGGTGGCAAACAGAAAAATGACTTTCCTGACCAGGTTAGTGTAACTGCTGCTCACAGGGCTTTGCCTCACCAGGCTGCTCTGTACACCAACCTCTCTGGTCTGTCCTAGGAGTCCCCACTCCTCTTTCAGGACATGTTTGCCTGAGCCTCCTCTGGCTCTCCTGGCTGGTTCCTATGGTGTCTCCCCACTGGAGGAAACACAAATAACTGAGGAGCCAGCAGGGGAGAAGGAAATTTATACAAGCTGGCGCAGGTGTTTCCAAACAGAAGGGAG
Organism: Aquarana catesbeiana; assembly: GCF_042186555.1. Classification (NCBI taxonomy): domain Eukaryota; kingdom Metazoa; phylum Chordata; class Amphibia; order Anura; family Ranidae; genus Aquarana; species Aquarana catesbeiana. The sequence continues at coordinate 175,049,335 of NC_133329.1, read as the reverse complement.
GAGCCAAGCTCTCAGGTGGCTGTCCTGAAAGACGATTAGGGGAAAAGATGGTAGTGGGTCAGCAGGGAGTTTCTCATATGTGTCGATATCCCCAAGGAGTCTTAAGGCCTCTGCCAAATAGTCATCATGATTTTGAATTACTAAACCACCGCCTTTGTCGGCTTGCCTGATAATGATGTCTTCCCTGTCCTGGAATTTCTTAAGGATTTCTTAGGGGACTTCGTGATCTTTATTCTTAATGTTTATGGATTTGTCACTGAAACAGTTTTTTGGACAGATCCTTTTGAATTTCATCTAGCACTATCTCATAGAGGATTGAAATGAATTTTCCTTTTGCCCAATAGGGATGGAAGGAAGACTTGGGTTTGAAGTCAGTGTGCGTGATCTGTTTTTCCATGAGGGCTAAGAGTTCCGGTTCAGTTTCATAGTCCTCGCAGGCTCCCTCCTGAAATAGACTCTCTAAATTTTCAAGTGTGTTGTCCATATTTAGTGCAATGTTGTCAGATGGAGTGCTTACGGATGAGGATGTTGCTTCAGAGGGTGTGATTCGCGAAGGGCAAAATACCTTTTTAGGGTGAGATTTCTCATGTACCTATTGAGGTCTATAAAGATCTAAAAAAGGTTTGGGTGGGTGTTTAGGGGCGAAGTTGAAACCTTTACAAAGAATGTGGAGTTGTGTGTCATCGAAGACTGAACTAGATAGATTAAAGATCTTAATTGTAGTGTGTGTAGGAGTTATCTTTTCCCTTTTTTTGGTACTCTCTCCTCCTCATCATCAACCTCTTCTTCTCCATCTTCTCTTTTTCTCACCAACCTCTGTTGAAATTCCAGAGGGGTTTCTTGTTGAGCCGTGGGGTTCCAGCTTCCCACAGCTCCCTCAAAAAAAAAAAAAAAATACATGTTAGTGTGTTTTCCATCGGTTTTTGCTAAGTGGGTGTATTGTTCAGCTGGTGGCTGGTGTGGTAGTCAGTTGTGGTGATACTGGTGGTAGAGTGTGGTTCATGCTTTTTGTTGAAGTGGTGGCAGAGTCATTAGTATGTCCTTGCGTTTGCTGGGCTTTGGCTCCTGATGATGGAGTTCGGCCATTTTCCAGTTTTTTGGCCCATTTATTTTTGTTGTTGTGGGATGAAGGATTGTAGGCTGTCACTTCATTTGCATTACAACACTGTATATGATATAACTGGTTATAACACCAGCCTTTTTACTCCCTTATACGCATATGCCGCCAGCACACCTGTGGGTGTGTGGCTGTGCACCTGATGCCTGCATGTCATGTGTGCCAGTGCATGGAGCCATCCTCCTCTCTAGGTTCTTCCCAGGGGTTCGCTGATGGGAGCCAAATGAGCCTGCCGTCTATTACGACGGCTCGGCTCATACATGGGAAGTTCCCAGTCGGCCCACCCTCCCCTGTGAGCTGACAGGTGTCACGACAATACCTCTTGGAACGCACGACCACTCACACCCTGGCATGCGTTCCAATGGCAGGTCACACCCACCCCCTCCCACTGGCTACACTCACTCCTAGCCCGCCCCTCAGAGCCTTTTAAACCCTCCAGCATGTCCTTATTACACTTGCCTATCCCAGGCAGCAAGACGCATCTTGTTCAGGCATCCACAGCTACAGCTACCTCAAGGACGCCTCCTCCCTCCTCCAACTTCCAGGATCATACGGCTCTCCACCCCGAAGTACCTTTACAGACTGCAGCCGCTTCTACATACCCACTGGAGACAGGTCAGCCACAAGGTCTCCCCACCAACTCTGTACCTCCCTTATCCTGCTGACCCACCAGTGTCCTAAAGCAGGGATCCTCAAACAACGGCCCTCCAGCTGTTGCAGAACTACACATCCCATGAGGCATTGTAAAACTCGGACATTCACAGACATGACTAGGCATGATAGGAATTGTAGTTCCTGAACACCTGGAGGGCCGCAGTTGAAGACCCCTGTCCTAAAGGCCCCCCCCCCCCCCTTTAGGTCACACTCCGCTGCTTTTTTCCCCCTGCTCATCTTATTTCTTTACTACAGGCACATCTGACAGCCAAATACCACCGCAAAAGGAAAATACAATTATTATACATTCTTATTTCATTCATAGGTAGGTGCGATCCCCCATTAATCCACCTGTCTGCCACTTCCACTTTTTGGCCACCAGCACCACTATATCCCTGCACCCTCATACTGCAATGCATTCACTTCCGCCACTCTCTGCTGCACAAACTGTATATTCCCACCCTACTGTTATGACATATCTTTTACATAGGCACATGGTATGTGTTTATAGGTAGGCTCTCTCTCTCTATATCTATATCTATATCTATATCTATATCTATATATATATATATATATAATTTATTCTATATGGACATTTATATATTTCTATGTATATGAATATTTCTATTTTTTTTTGCACAACTGCACGGTCATCTCTGTACCCCCATTTGTGCTTTCTGTGAACATTGGCATACTTCCACACTTTTGTTCCTACACAGCGATTCACGTGCTGGCAGAGTTGTCTTCACATGCATGCGCATGTCGTTTGCACAGAAGCACAACTGGTTACACCATGTGGTGAGACTATATCTCTCAACGTTCCTCTGTGCATTTTTTACATCTTTCACTTGTGTCATATATATATTATATATAATTAGAATCAATGTCTACTACCTATCATTAATTCCTTGTACAGGGGGTCCCCTAGTTACAAACATCTGACTTACAAACGACTCCTACTTACAAACGGAGGGAGACAACAGGAAGTGAGAGGAAATCTACCCCTAGGAAGGGAAATTCACTCCTGTAAGAGCCATTATGGGGAAAAGGTACCTCCACTGATGCTTTATCACCAATCCTTGTTTCTACAACAGCCCAAAATTTTCAAAATCCAATTGTCATTGGGACAGAAAGTGAGGTGAAATCTTCTGAACAGGGGCAGACACAGCAAAACAAATGTTACAGGGGTGTTAACCCTTCCCTATGCTATCCAAAAAGCTTAAAAAGTTTTTTTGGCTGGAGCTACACTTAAAAAAAATGTACCTGTTCCGACTTACAAACAGATTCAACTTAAAGGGGTTGTAAAGGTAATTATTTTTTTTTTTTTTAAATAACAAACATGTTATACTTACCTTCACTGTGCAGCTCGTTCTGCACAGAGTGGCCCCGAACCTGGTCCTCTGGGGTCCCTCGGCGGCTGTTTCAGCTCCTCCCCGCAAGCATTAACCACCTTAATGCGAGCTCCCGCATGGTGGTGAGTGCTTGCGGGCGCGCTCCCGTGATACAGCCGGCGGCTATAGCCGCTCGCTGTATCACTCGGCCCCGCCCCCCGGCGTGCCGCGTCATCGGATGTGATTGACAGCAGCGCGAGCCAATGGCTGCGCTGCTTTCAATCCATCCACTGCAGCCAATCAGCGACCAGGCTGAGCTGCAATGAAGATGACGAGAACGAGCAGCGAAGATTCGAGGCATCAGGTAAGTAAAACGGGGGGGCTGGGGGCGGCGGTATTGTCAAAAGTTTTTTCACCTTAATGCATAGAATGCATTAAGGTGAAAAAATTTTTACCTTTACAACCCCTTTAAGAACAAACCTACAGTCCCTATCTTGTTTGTAACCCGGGGACCACCTGTATTGATATGGTACCTTTTTTATATATACATTTTTAATTAAGTCTTCACATCTGACCTTTTTTAATGCAATTTTCAATGTAAATTTATTTTACGTCTCCAGTCTGTAGTGTAAGGTATATACTGTTCTGATCTATATCCCACCTAGAACACCTGGACGTGGACTGGTATGGAACTTGGAATAATCAATTATCCATCACAGGACATCCCCTCCTACTAGCCACTCCTCCCCATGTACACATGTCGGCCTACCGGCCCATACAGACTGTGCTCCTGTTCTCCTGGCTCTGATGAAGAGGTTGCCCTCGAAACCCGTCAGACTTTTTTAAATACCTGCCTCAACATGGGCATACCTCATTTTTACCTTCCCAGTGCCTATTTTGTTACCTGTTTTTATGCAACGTATTATTTGTATGATTCTATATTTATATGATGATGTTTGTACATGATTAAACCATACATGTCTTGATGTAAGCATCTGATCACGTGCCTTCCATGCACCTCCTACCAAACACTCACACTGATGCCTGCTGAAGGCCATTGCTTTCCCTGAGCTGGAGAGGCTGGGGACTCCGGAAAAACCCCTGCCCGTACTGGGGGGGTGCTGGGATGGTCACTTCACTCCAGGCAGACGCACTTTAAGGCAAGCCTTCTCCTCTCCCTCCACCTTGGAGAGAGGGCAGCTCCCTGGTTCCAGCATGCGCTTCTACCATGGCCATGACAAAGCAAACAATAACTGAAGCCATGGTGGAAGAGCAGGGATTTAAAGGCTGCATGTGTTTCCTGGAAAATGGGCAGAGCTGCACTC